>NC_133158.1:196743278-197048409 GCF_040802235.1 Manis javanica | reverse complement strand
AAATATAGATAATATGTCATATTACCTTCGTATAGATAGTTTTTTACTATTTTTTCTAGTCCTTTTCTCTGTGTGGTTGCCTCCTTTTCATTCTTTAAGACTCAGCTCAGGCATCTCTGTCGTCGGGGAATCTCTTTCTTGATCTCATCCAGACTGTTGTTGCCCCCTCTCTGCTGCTCTTGAAGCAATGTGCACAGACCCCTACTTATCTAATATCCTGATTACTGGTTTAATTTATCTTTTATCAACTAAGCTGTAAATCTCCTTGAGACCAGAGGATGCCAAGTATTTCTGTGCTGTTGGGGCCTTGACACATAGTGGGTGTTCAATATTTATTGAATGAATGAATGAATGAATGGCCATCCCAGTCAACATAATTCAGCAGGAGTGTATCTAAGAGATATACATCTAAGAGAACAACCTAGCATTGAATAAAACATTTGGTTACACATTTCTACTAAAAAACTTACTTTATCCTTTAACAATTATTTCTATAAATAGCCTATTACTACTTTCTATAATAAAACCTGAATTCATCAGGCAGTATTCCGGATGTCGAAATACACACTAATAAAAAAGACTATGTAAATATGTTGAGACATTCCAGTAAAACCGTATTATTTTATAAACAGCATCTGAAATATTATGTAGAGAGTTTATTAATGGATTTCCAAATAGAAATATTATGAAAAGATTTTCAACAAGCTGTGCATTCTATTCTTTTCTATGCCAAATACTGCATGCTTACATGATTTTATAGATGCGTATGGAGAAAAAGACAATATATATAGAAAATACAGATACACTAGAATGAAAAAGGGGAAGGGAAGGGAAGGGGGAAGGGACGGGAAGGGAAGGGAAGGGAAGGGAAGGGAAGGGGGAAGGTAAGGGAAGGGATGGGAAGGGAAGGGGGAAGGGAAGGGGGAAGGGAAGGGAAGGGTAGGGAAGGGGGATGGGAAGGGAAGAGAAGGGAGAAGGGAAGGGGGAAGGGAAGGGGGAAGGGAAGGGGGAGGGGAAAGGAAGGGAAGGGAAGGGGGAAGGGAAGGGAAGGCGGAGGGGAAGGGATGGGAAGGGAAGGAAAGGGAAGGGAAGGGGGAGGGGAAGGGATGGGAAGGGAAGGGACGGGAAGGGAAGGGGCAAGAAGGAAGGAAGGAAGAAGGAAGGAAGGTAGAGAAAAGAAAAGTAGACTTCGCTCAGTGACAAGTATTTAGCTTCAACATTATTTTAGTCGCTCTGAACTAGTTAGTCTTTTTAATCTAACAGAGGAAATGAGTTAACTCAGCATAACACTTATTAGCCAACAATGAAGTTGTAAAATTTTATTTTAAGATGGGTTTCGAGGAGAAATGAATATATGGATGCAATTAAGGTAAACATATGTATGCTGTTTGTTTTAAGCACAAAACTCTGAAATTGCATTTTATCCCCTATATATATTTTAATATAAAAGCACTATAAAATTGGGGTAGAGTATTTTTTTACTGAGATGTTTAAAAATCCCAAAAGACTTCCTATTTTGGATTTCAAAATTAATCCACTTTTCAATATTTAAAAAGGAGTACATTAAGACCACCCTGTGATTTCTACTGTGTTACATTTCCTATCACATTACTGGGCCAGGTTTCCTCTTGCCCTCTACACATCTGAACTTAAGTTGGAGAACAACTTGCTGGATATTTATTGGTTTCCACCCCAAGTTTAGTTGACCAGCCTAAGTGCCCTTTGGCTCACAGCTAAAACATTCAGCTTTGGTATCAGCAAATTAAAAAAAAAAAATACCAATCAAATGACTATTTTATCATTATATGTTTAAGTTTGTACTTAACTACTAAAGGACAAAATTCCTGGTATTACCTACTAAGACTAAAAAAGAAAGACCCATAACAAGTAAATGTACTTGATAAAAAATAGATGAAGATTCCAAAAGAGAAAATTAGTTATATAATATATATGGTCTCATTTAGATAACAGCTCTAGATGGTTGAAAAAAAAAGGCAAAGCATCATTTAGAAATATTGAAAAACTAGATTTTCTCCTAACCTAAGAATGAAATACAGAATTACTTCTTAGTAGCTAGTGCAATAAATGCACAAAAATTTTGAAAAATAGCATAATGAGCCTAATAAGTTATTTAAAAGGAATCTTTTAAGATTGAAGTATAAGGATTCAAAGTATCCTAGAAATGAAAAATATATATAATTCAAACTTTGTAAAGCAATACTACAAAAGACAGCTTATTAGAAAAAAAAAAGTCATGGATATATTAGCAAAGACCTACCAAAGAATATACTATATATAGTCTAGTTACCAAAGAATGTAGTGTATGATCTCATTTAAGTAAAAAAAAATAAATAAACACACCCATGTACTTACACATGTTATATGAGTACACAAATACATACACATGAATACAGGCATAAAATCTAGAAGGGTACATACTAAACTACTATAATTTGTTACCTCTGGTGGGGAGCTAGATGAAAAGATTGGCAGAACAAAACTTAATTAAAAGTTAATTAAAAATCAATGCGTTCTTCACTTTTAAACTGACATCTTACACAGAGCATATATTACTTCAAAAATGAAGAATAACAATTTTGAAAAAACCTAAAGCTAAAAAGATATTAAAATGTAAAGAAAAATCAGTCAATATATGATATAGTTTTATGAAGTTTAATTTTTCCATTAACAGAACACAGAAATATTTTTTAACCATCTAGAAACAACTCCAGGTGATAAATTGTTCAAAAACTGAAATCAGTGGACCTTGCTACAAAGTTAATTTTGTTATTTTGAGCCTATTTCCTGACTTACTTCTATCTGATTTCAAGGAGCCATTAGGCTTACCAATATTTTACCATCATTCAGTATTAAAGAGGTATAAAAATTTGTGAGTAAACTATGTTTTTCACAATGCATCAGGTATCTGGAGGGATATACATGTCATGATGATATGGAGTACATAGAAAGCAAAGAGAAAGTAACTTGCTAAATAAACATTAAAAAAATAATGCAGTGATAAGAAATCAGGGGAGAGGGAAAATGAGGCAGGGAGAACTATATTTTCACTAACATATCTACTCAATAATATTATGGAAGTAGTAAGGTAAAATATAAAGTTATTAAAATTGTGAAAATATGCATAGATTTCCCATTAGTGCCTTTAACGGAGCTCATAGATTCCAGACATTTTGAAGCCCAGCCCAGCCTCACTACAATCTCCAGTTCTTGTAGCTGTCCATCCACTGAACCATAATCCTAGCTGCCAATCTGAAAGAAACCAGCTAGTCAGAGCAGACACAACCAACAGAAACAAACGTCACTCAATAATGTTCAGCAGCACTGTGTTCATGGATAATTTCAAACAGTATCTCTGTCTAGAACATTGATGTGCTCATTCAAAACACCTCCATCTCTAGCTACTGGAAATGAGTAGATAAAGCAGCCGGCCTAGAAAAATAAGTAGATTGTTGCTTCAAAGACGTTGCCAATGCTAAGAGGCAAACTGAAAATATAATGAAGAGTTCTTAAGAAGAAAAAAGATCGGGAGAGTCAATTTACTGCATTCAGAAGGTTAAGTATTTCTCAAAACCAGACCAACTGTTTAAACCATGTCACGGAAAGAAGCACTCATTTGATTATTCATTTGGAATAATCATTTTGTCTATTTCCTCAATAATATTTGAGTCTCCATTGTGTGAGAACACTGAAATGAGGTACAGGAAGGAATCAGAAGGTAGGATCTTTGAACTCAAGGAACTTAAGAGCTGAAAGACAACACACACACACACACACACACACACACACACACACACACACACACACACACTCCAATTACACAGTATCCTGTGGGGGATACAGAAGGGTAAGACAAATTCACTGTAACAACACAGTTTAGTACTTCACATTTTAAAAATTTGCACTTGACTCCAGTGTTTCCCAAATACAACTAGGCTTTCAGTTGCTCATTTGCACCAATAATGAAAACCCAAAACAGTGACTATATTCTAAGTAAACTTCCTCATCTTTGCTAGAAAAAAAACAAATTCACTATTCTAAACATTAGAAATCTGTCATTCTTGCAAATAATCTTATATAGATTTTTCAAGTCTATGCAAGTTTTTGTCCTAATGTCTTTAGAACCTTATATTGTTTAAAATTTACAGAACAGAATTTAGTCACTTAATTTGAAACCACTTTTCACACTTTTGACTTAAAATGTGGATGGTGCCTGAAGGAAGCAGGGAGTTCATGACAGAAGTCAGCATAATAGAATAGCTCAGAATTCATTGCGGAAAACAACCACAAAAATATTAATACCTTGCTTTATGTTCTTGGATATATCTCCCATTTAGCTACACCTATTGAACTAAGAAGTCTGAAATAGGCAATAATAACTAGCAAAATACAAAGATTAGTTTTCCTGGCAACTTTGATGTTCCTCTAATTGACTAAGGGAAACTTTGATTATTGTGGTTTTGATATACAAGAAAGTCTGGCGTAATTTCAAGGTATTTTTTATTTAGGTTTTCAATTAAAACTTGACTAATCCTTACTGTTTATTTGGCTTTCCATTGTACAGTTCCTGCCCTGCACCGTGTCAAATGTGCCATCTGCGTAACACACTGCTGGCCAGAGATGCTTCAGGATTATTTTTGTAACACTTGGAATTGTGGCTGCATGAAATCTTAACTTATTGTATTCAATATTTCCAATTTACACTATTGCTACAATATTTGTAATCACACTGTCCTACTGTCCTTCTATTAAATCTCACTGTAGTCACAACAAAGATTCCTGCCCCACCTGCTTAAAAAAAGGCTTACAGACCATTCCCCCAACTATTTAACAAATGTTAACAATGCTATAAATACCAATTGTGTTTATGCTTTCTGAAAGATTCACTGCAGTCAGTGTTCTGCAGGAGTGTTAGAGTTGAAATAAGCTGTTGACTCCCACCATGAAAGCGACTGAATTCTAAGCCAAAAATGCTTTTCCTTGGATAAGATATCTGATTTGCTACTGCTGTCATGAAACTGGGGTCATGTAAACTTAAACACTGCTGCTGTTTCTTTTGGAAAACAGACCTTCTCAGAGTGATTATGTGTTGCTGAAATGGCATTTGGAAGGATAAATTTGGAAGAGGGGAAACCAGCCACTGATACGAACCACAGCTGAGGGAAAATTTTCAGGTTTTACTTTCATGTCAGGAGGCCTAGTGTATATAATTCTTTAAGTTGAGCAATATCATGGCTCTCCTTCTCTTCCTCCCTACCCATCTATGTAACTAGAGCTGAGTTCCATTTTCAACAGGAAATTAATAATTTTAACTTCTGAACTCACATAAACATAAAATATTGTATTTGCTTGAAAAGTAAAGGAGAAAATGGCACTTCCAAAGGAAATGTAGAGTGAATACTTCTGCAAGTACAAGATGAAAAAGCATAGGCAATACTGTTCACACTAATGTTGTTCCTGAGCAACACCTACCTGCAGTGGATCTTTCAGTCTTTGAGGACCCCCACTTCTTCCAGCCCTTAGCACACTTCAGGGTCTGTCCTTGCACTGTTACACGAGGGCTGCTCAGACCCTATGCCTGTACCTTCCCTTCTGTTAAAACCTATTATCAAATCTTGGGCACAGATAGCTCAATGACTGAAAAGGATTGTTAAAAAAAAAGATTTGTAACCAAATAAATGATCTCTAATGGTGGAATTTCAAGCATTAGTAAAAGGGGATGAATTCTGTGGCAGAGGTTTTTTTTCTGTACATATCAAAGCACATCATACAGGACCTGTTATAGCTAACTCAGCATGTGATTCTGGTATTAGTGAACAAGGTCCAAATTTGGGGGTGGGGGCTTTCCCCTCTTCTACTTTGTACTTTCATATTATTTGTGTTTTTCTATAGTTAACATGCATTGATTTAATAAGTTCTTAAAGCCCTTCATATAACTATATATATAATTACACACAAACACACACACAAGTAGTGAACCCAGTGATCTAGAATTCATGAATCTTAGGCCAAAAGTCTTCTTGCTTTTTAAAAAATGACAAGAAAGAATGATAATTAACAGTGATATATCCAACATATTTTCCCTAAAACTAGAAATGATCTTTTTTTTTCAACCCCCTTAAATATGATTGGAAAAATGAAAAAATAAATTCAAATTGCTAAAGAGTATGAAAACAATCACAGTTCAGGGAGTTAAATAACAAAATAAGAGATTGGAGGTATACTCTATTTTCTGAGTGAGATAAATATTAAGAAATTGTCAATTCCTTCATCTTTATCAAAGTTGCATGAAGATCATCATACAAAGTCACTGTCTGGCCACACTGAACAAGGCCCCAAACCAGAGAGTCATCACGAAAGAATTCCAAATAGCCAGAAGCAAAGTCGGCGCCCTTGTCCTCGTATTAATATGCATCACTTGTTCAGTTTTTCAAGCACAGACCTTTTCCTGTCTCAAAAGAGAAAAAGAATTGTGGACTGGCTTTCCCCTTGTGAGTTTAAAGAGAAACAAATTTCAGAATACAGAAAGTAGCCAATGAATAATGACCATCTGTGGTTAGATGACAGTATAGTATCTTGAGGTCTATAACTCTAGACTTTTCCTTCCCCATACACACACACATATAGATATATATATATACATAGATCTGTACAAAATTCATATTTTATGTTTTATAACATCTTATTCATATGGCAAAATGTATTTCCATGACAACACACATAGACTTACATAACAATATTTTTGATAATGTATTTAGCATTTCACTATATGGAATTTACCAGTTCTCTGTTGTTAGACACTTATGTGTGGGTTTTTTTTTTCGCCACTGTGAACTATACAATCAACACATTTTTGGCATACTTATTCATATTGGCTAAATTATAAGCAAATAGTGCATGAATATTTTAAAAACGGATACAGATTGCTATAAAGATTCAACCTATTTTTATCCTCACCAAATATGACAATGTCTGTTTTGTTTTATTTTGTTTTATTTTTTATTGCCAGAAACTATTCAGAGATTTTAATGTGAAAACATTTCCCTTAGGTATGGAAGAAAGAAAAATGGAGATTAACAATGTCTATTTTCTAACCAAAATAAGGAATTTCCACTAATTTTAATCTTAGAATCTAAGAAGCAAAAATGCTGTTGTATTTTAAATTGAATTTCAATGATTACTAGTGAAGATGAATTACTTTTCATTTTATATTTTGTCTTTTGTGAGTTATCTGTTCCTGAACTTTGGATATTAGACTTATAAAATGGGCCATCTCTATTCCAGGATTATAAAATTACTCACCTAAGAATAAAACTACTTATCTTCTAAGTTTTGCAGTTTCACTTTTTATATTCATAATATAATTTTTGATCCAAAACAAATACATGTAATTTATTTGTAATTTCTTTTACTTTAAGATTGTAAAGTAGGGACCTAAATCAATTTCTATGCTAAACAGCTAGCTATCCTAACATCACATATGGAATAAGAGTGTGGCCCAGTGATTCACAAGGCCACCTTTATCATATATTCTCCTATGTAATATGCCTATTTCTGGAAGCTCTTTTCTGTTCCATTGAACTTCAGTTTCTTCACTAGAACACTTTGCCTTAATTACTATAGTTTACATTTTTGCATATGGTAAAGTAATCAAAACATATTTACTTTACCTTTTATTTAGTTCTATCAAATCTGATTAATGATTGCCCAGGCTATTGTATCTAAGAAATAGTAATTGTAGAGTCTTCAGGAGGAGGGTGGCCAAAGGCGACCTTACTAAACACAGTAACAAACAGTGAGAACTGATAGCTTGAGGATAGAAATGAGAAAAGTATAAAAGGAGAGAATAAAGATTGAAAAAGAACAATATGGAATTGTTTAAGGTCAAATATATTATGAAACAATAACTAACGTTGATAATAAAAAATCACATTCAATAATGATACTCCTCCTCAGTACTATCTTACTATATGAGGCTCTCTACTCCCTAACAATATAGACCATCCATTGTTTTTCAGGTACACACAGAACATTTATGAAAATTGACTATATCCAATGTTTCGTCAAGTCTCAAAAGATTTCAAAGAATCTGTATCATATATACCACACTCTTTAGCTTTAAATTAAAATTAATAACAGAAAGAACTAGATTGGATGTCTGAAGGCAAGACCTAGCAGAAGAGATGACCTGTAAACTGAAGCATAAATGACTAGGAGCCAGCATGTGAAAACCTGGGAAGGTCAGAGGAAATGGCTGTCTTTTTAAAAAGGTGCTGGGTCAGTGACAACTTTCACATGATCAGGAACAAAAATGTCAATGTGACAGAACACATGAACGAGGAAGAGAACAGCACGGCATGAAATCACACAGGTAAGAAGGGACCAGACTGTGTGGCTCAAGAATGGTTTTATTCTGTGTTCAATGTGAAATGAGAAGATTTAAGCAGAGGAGTAACATGCTCTAATTTACAGTTTTAAAATATCATATTGGCAGCTCTGTGGTAAGTAAACATAGAAAAGGGTGATCATTGCTATGAATACCAGCCCAGGAGAGAGGTAATGGTGGTGGCTTAGACTAATGAGAGCAAGATATAAATGGATTCCAAGTATGTTTTGGAGATGCTATCAATGGGCTGCTCTTCATCACCAACTTCTTCTGCCTTCCCCACCCAGTGGTTTTTCCAGTGAAGGAGCCATGCTGTACTCCTTTCCCACATGCTGTACTCTCTGCTTTGAATTCCTCCATCCTTTCTCTTGCCTCACCTAATTAACTCTTATTTACTAAGGTTTATGTTTAGGCAGTTATTACTCCCTTAATCAGGGCTCCCTGCTCCTTCAGCCAGAGGAGCTCTTACATACAGTATATGCAGTATACAGGTGACAGTCAGGCACATCACAATACATACAATTTTTAAAAACTCATTTCTGGGAGTTGGGAGAAAAGATGGTGGCATGAGTGGTATGATAGAAATCTCCTCCCCAAACCACATTTATTTTGAAAATACAGGAAATACAACTATTCCTAAAAGAGTGACCAGAGGTAACAGTACACTAGCAAGTCTACATGTGGTAGAAGTCAACATCTCACAGAAAAGGATAAAGTACAAAGTCGTGACTTGGCAGGACCCGAGCACTCCCCCTCCCACCCCCAGCTCCCCAGCAAGAGGAAAAGGATCAGAGCGGGGAGGGAGTGGAAGCACAGGACTGAAAAATACCCAGCTTTAGAAATCTACTCCGGGAGCCCAGACAACACATTGTATGGTGCACTGGAGATTAGAGGGGCTAAAAAGCAAAGTCTGAGACTAAGACTGCAAACAGGTTCCCACAACCGGCTGCCCTGAGAGAAAAGAAAAGCAGGTGCTTTAAGGGACCTATCAACAGTCAGAGGGCTGCTAAAGGGGCAAGGGTTTAGGAGAAGAAAAAGGTGGACAAAATCGTCCTGGCACAGTAAGCCCAGCAGGCTGAGCACTTTTAAGAGCTTCAGGTACCTTATTGCCCTGGATGGCAACGCAGCCCTGAGGCCCCTCACTGCTATGAGCAGCTGGCGGCACCTTCCTCCCCTCCAACACATATGCACAAATTGGATGTCCCCGCCACTACTACAGACCAGCCAGAGGGCACCCCCGCCTACAGCAACTACACAGCTTAAAGCAGAGGCATCTCCCTGTGCAGAGCTAACCGTAATAGACTCAGAGGCTGCTCCCTGTGTGGATGACCGGCACAGACAGCAGAGATGTTTGCTGAGACTGGGAGCCATGAAGGGGCTTTGTTATCATGGCAGAACGTGTGCCGCTGTGACCTTCACCATCGCCCTAGGCCATCCCAAGGGCCACCCCGCCCATGGCAGTTTAGGAGATTAACCCAGAGGTTGCTCCCTGCACAAAGTTAACCAGCATAGACAGCAGAGACAGGCATGTCAACCAGCCGGCAGGAAGGGACTTTGTCCTCCCACCTGACACCCGTGCCACTTGCCAGTGACCAATCTGATTGCTCCAGGACTATGAAAAGGCAGAAGAACCTTGTTCAAACCAAAATCCCTCAAACACCAGAAAGAGAGCTCGGTGAGAATCAAATCACCATTCTTCCTGAAAAAGAATTCAAACTAACTCATAAGCATGCTAATGGAGATACAGAAAAATATTCAAGAGCTAAGGGATGAATTCAGGAGGGAGATCATGGAAATGAAACAAACAATGGAGGGATTTAAAAGCAGATTAGATGAGGTAGAGGAGGCAGTGAATGGAATAGAAATCATAGAATAGGAATACAGAGAAGCTGAGGCAGAGAGAGATAAAAGGATCTCTGGGAATGAAAGAATATTAAGAGAACTGTGTGACCAATTTACATGGAACAATATTCACATTATAAGGGTACCAGAAGAAGAGAGAGAAAAAGGGATAGAAAGTGTCTCTGAAGAAGTAATTGCTGAAAACTTCCCCCAATCTGGGGAATAAAATAGTTTCTCAGGCCAGAGGGGTGCACAGATCTCCCAACACAAGGGACACAAGGAGGACAACACCAAGACATATAATAATTAAAAAGGCAAAGATCAAGGACAACGACAGAGTTTTAAAAGCAGCCAGAGAGAGGAAAAGATCACCTACAAAGGAAAATCCATCAAGCTATCAGACTTCTCAGCAGAAACCTTACAGGGCAGGAGGGAATGGCACGATATATTCAATGCAATGAAACAGGAGGGCCTCCAACCAAGAATACTCTACCCAAAAAGACTAACATTTAAATTTGAAGGAGGGATTAGACAATTCCAAGATAATCAAAAGTTAAAGGAATTTACCTCCCACAAAAAATCTCTACATTGTATTTTGGAGGGACTGAGATAGATGGAAGTGTTCCTAAGGTTAAACAGCTGTCACCAGAGGTAATAAAAAGGGATGTACAATGAGTAGAGAATATGATACCTAATATATAAAGAATGGAGAAGGAAGAAAAGAAGGGGGAAAAAAAGGAATCTTTAGATTGTGTTTGTAATAGCTTATTAAGTGAGTTAAGTTAGACTCTAGATAGTAAGGAAGTTAACCCCGAACCTTTGGTAACCACCAATCTAAAGCCTACAATGGCAATAAGTACATACCTATCTATAATCACCTTAAATGTAAATGGTCTTAATGCACCAATCAAAAGACACAGAGTCACTGAATGGATTAAAAAACAAGACCCAACCCCATGCTGCCTACAAGAGACTCACTTCAAACCCAAAGACATACACAGACTAAAAGTGAAGGGATGGAAAAAGACATTTCATGCAACTAATAGGGAGAAAAAAGCAGGTGTTGCAGTACTTGTATCAGACAAAATAGACGTTAAAACAAAGAAAGTAACAAGAAACAAAGGACATTACATAATGATAAAGGGGTCAATCCAACAAGAGGATATAACAATTATAAATACCTATGCACCCAACACAGGAGCACCTACATATGTGAAACAACTACTAACAGAATTAAAAGGGGAAATAGAATACAATGTATTCACTCTAGGAGACTTTAACATTCCATTCACTCCAAAGGACAGATCAACCAGACAGACAATAAGTAAGGACACAGAGGCACTGAACAACACATTAGAACAGATGAACCTAACAGACATCTACAGAACTCTCCACCCAAAAGTAGCAGGATACACATTCTTCTCAAGTGCACATGGAACATTTTCAAGAATAGATGATATACTAGGCCACAAAAAGAGCCTCAGTAAATTAAAAAAGATTGAACTTTTTCCAACCAGCTTCTCAGACCACAAAGCTATGAAACTAGAAATAAATTGCACAAAGAAAATGAAAAAGCCCACAAACACATGGAGGCTTAATAACATGCTCCTAAATAATCAATGGATCAATGACCAAATAAAAACAGATCAAGCAATACATGGAGACAAATGACAACAATAATTCAACACCGCAAAAATCTGTGGGATGCAGCAAAGGCTGTGTTAAGAGGGAAGTATATTGCAATACAGGCCTATCTCAGGAAAGAAGAACAATCCCATATGAACAATCTAAACTCATAATTAATGAAATTAGAAAAAGAACAAAGGAGACCCAAAGTCAGTAGGAGGGACATAATAAAGATTAGAGCATAAATAAATACAATTGAGAAGAATAAAACAATAGAAAGAATCAATGAAATCAAAACCTGGTTCTTCAAGAAAATAAACAGAATAGATAAACCCTGAGCCAGACTTATCAAGAAAAAAAGAGAATCTATACACATAAACAGAATCAGAGATGAGAAAGGAAAAATCACTAGGACACAACAAAAATACAAAGAATTATTAGAGAACACGATGAAAAATTATATGCTGAAAACCTGGATAACCTAGAAGAAACGGGCAACTTTCTAGAAAAATACAACCTTCCAAGGCTGACCCAGAAAGAAACAGAAAATCTGTACACACCAATTACCAGCAACAAAATTGAATTGGTAATCAATAAACTACCTAAGAACAAAACTCCTGGACCAGATGGCTTCACTGCTGAATTTTATCAAACATTTAGAGAAGACCAAATACCCATCCTCCTTAAAGTTTTCCAAAAAGTAGAAGAGGAGGGAATACTTCCAAACTCATTCTGCAAGGCCAGCATCACTCTAATACCAAAAGCAGGCAAAGATACCACAAAAAAAGAAAATTACAGACCAATATCCCTGATGAACTGAGATGCAAAAATACTCAACAAAATATTAACAAACCGAATTAAAAAAATACAGCAAAAAAATCATCAACCATGATCAAGTAGGATTTATTCCAGGGATGTAAGAATGGTACAATATTACAAAGGCCTTCAACATCATCCACCACATCAACAAAAAGAAAACCCACATGATCATCTCCATAGATGCTGAAAAAGCATTCGACAGGATTCAAATTCCATTCATGATAAAAACTGTCAACAAAATGGGTATAGAGGGCAAGTATCTCATCATAATAAAGGCCATATATGACAAACCCACAGCCAACATCATACTTAACAGTGAGAAGCTGAAGGCCTTTCCTTTTGGGATCAAGACAAGGATACCCACTCTCTCCATTTTTATTCAATATAGTTCTGAAGGTCCTTACCACGGCAATCAGACAACACAAAGAAATACAAGGCATCCAGATTAGTGTGGAAGTTAACCTGTCACTGTTTGCAGATGACATGATATTGTAGATAAAAAACCCTAAAGAATCCACTCCAAAATTACTAGATCTAATATCTGAATTCAGGAAAGCTTCAGGATACAAAATTAATGCACAGAAATCTGTTGCATTCCTACACCCTAATGATGAACTAGCAGAAAGATAAATCAGGAAATCAATTCCATTTACAATTGCATCAAAAAGAATAAAATACCTAGGAATAAGCCTAACCAAGGAATCGAAGGACCTATACACTGAAAACTACAAGACACTCATGAGAGAAATTAAAGAAGATACTAACAAATGGAAACACATCCTGTGTTCATGGATAGGAAGAATTAATATTGTCAAAATGGCCATCCTGCCTAAAGCAATCTAAAGATTCAATGCAATCCCTATCAAAATACCAACAGCATTCTTCAATGAACTAGAGCAAATAATTCTAAATTTCATGGAACCACCTAAGACCCCAAATAGCCAAAGTAATCCTGAGAAGGAAGAATAAAGCTGGGGGGATTATGCTCCCCAACTTCAAGCTCTACTACAAAGACACAGTAATTAAGACAATTTGGTACTGGCACAAGAACAGACCTATAGACCAATGGAACAGACTAGAGAGTCCAGATATTAACCCAAACATATATGGGCAATTAATATACGATAAAGGAGCCATGGATATACAATGGGGAAATGAAAGCCTCTTCACCTGTTGGTGTTGGCAAAACTGGACAGCTACATGTAAGAGAATGAAACTGGATCATTGCCTAACTCCATACACAAAAGTAAATTTGAAATGGATCAAAGACCTGAATGTAAGCCATGAAACCATAAAACTCTTACAAAAAAAAAACATAGGCAAAAATCTCTTGGAAATAAACGTGAGCAACTTCTTCATGAACATATCTTCCTGGGCAAGGTAAACAAAAGCAAAAATGAACAAGTGGGACTATATCAAGCTGAAAAGCTTCTGTACAGCAAAGGACACCATGAATAGAACAAAAAGGTATCCTACAGTATGGGAGAATATATTCATAAATGACATATCCGATAAAGGGTTGACATCCAAAATATATAAAGAGCTCATGCACCTCAACAAACATAAAGCAAATAATCCATTTAAAAAATGGGCAGAGGATATGAAGAGACAGTTCTCCAAAGAAGAAATTCAGATGGCCAACAGACACATGAAAAGATGCTCCACATCACTAGTCATCAGAGAAATGCAAATTAAAACCACAATGAGATATCACCTCACACAAGTAAGGATAGCTACCACCCAAAAGACAATCAACAACAAATATTGGCGAGGTTGTGGAGAAAGGGGAACCCTCCTACATTGCTGGTGGGAATGTAAATTAGTTCAACCATTGTGGAAAGCAGTATGGAGGTTCCTCAAAAAACAAAAAACAGAAATACCATTTGACCCAGGAATTCCATTCCTAGGAATTTACCCTAAGAATATAGGATCCCAGATTCAAAGAGACATAGGCACCCCTTTGTTTATTGTAACACTATTTACAATGGCCAAGAAATGGAAGCAACCCAAGTGTCCATCAGTAGATGAATGGATAAAGAAGATGTGGTACATATACACAATGGAATATTATTCTGCCATAAGAAGAACACAAATCCTACCATTTGCAACAACATGGATGGAACTAAAGGGTATTACACTCAGTAAAATAAGCCAAGTGGAGAAAGACAAGTACCAAATGATTTCACTTATCTGTGGAGCATAACAACAAAGCAAAGACTAAAGGAAGAAAACAGCAGCAGACTCACAGAACCCAAGAATGGACTAACAGTTACCAAAGAGAAAGGGACTGGGGAGAGTGGGTGGGAAGGGAGGGATAAGGGGATTAAGGGGCATTATGGTTAGCACACATAATATAGGGGCGGCACAGGGAAGGCTGTATAGCACAGAGAAGACAAGTAGTGACTGTATAGCATCTTACTATGCTGATGGACAGTGACTGTAATGGGGTATGTGTGGGGGAACTTGATAATGGGAGGAATCTAGTAACCACAATGTTGGTCATGTGATTGTATATCAATGGTACCTTAATGAAAGGAAAAAAACCTTATTTCTGACTTATTATAATTCCATCAGTGAACTATTTTATACTAAGGCCTAGAAACTGAGCCTCAATTTTTGAATATGGTAAATACCATTGATAGGTGAATTTTGGGTAAGTAAGGATATAGAGTTGCTCTGGAAATCATGCCTGTAAACATAATTATACTCTGAATAGAAGAGAAAAATTACTTACGGAAAATCCATGTTATATTTTTTAGGAAAGGGGAAAAATTATGTTATAAAATTAATATTCAATGCATTCTGTTTTTTGTAAAGTTGGATTTTAGAAGGTCTTTTCCTTAATAAAAGTATTTATTCTGACTGTGAATTCAATTATCCTAATTTTTCTCTTTTTTAAAATTTCTTTCCTTGGTTTTAAGGTTTTTTTGAAATCGTGTTTAAAAGCCTTTATAAGATTGCATAAAGAAAGAGAATTGAATGAACCCAGTCAAATTCAGTAGAATTAATAATCAGAAAATAATGACCTTTTATTTATTTGTACCTTGTCTGTAAAAGACTATATATCCTAATCACAAGAAAAAAAAATTCTGTAACTATGTATGGTGATGATGTTAGATTTATTATGGTGATCACTTTGCAATATATCCCAAATCAAATTATTATGCTATACACTTGAAGCTAATGTTATGTGTGGCAATAATCAGTGCTTTAAAATGTAAAAAGTAAAGGAAATATATATATAATACTAGGAAAATAGAGCAAATTAAAAAGTGGTAAGGGTATAGTAAAAGGAAAAAAAAATAGTACCACAGAGAAATAAGGAGTAAAGAGGTCTATCAGAATAATCAGCTAAAGAATAAATCCTTTAGTTGGAGGTCACAGATATTTGAAAAAATTAGTATATTTGCCTTAAAAATAATTCTGGTCTGTGATATATGCAAACGCAGGCATAGTTATATATTGATAACCCAGCTGTTTTCTAAAAATTAAAAACAACATAAAAGTTTAATGTGCTGCAGGCTGTTTTCTCTGATTACTCTTTCCCTTCTTATGGTTATTATTTCTATCGTTTAGTGCTTTTTTATAGAGAGATTATTTTTATGATCACTTACTTACTATGCCATATGTGTTAACTATTCACTCTAGAATAAAACTTTCTCAGGAGGAGCTTTTCCCACACAGGTGAATACATGAGTTGTATGTAGACACATATGACTACGTGGACATCTAAGTGTTCCTGATTAAACTAAGTATTCAACAGTGAACAGAAATAAGTAAAAGTATACCTACTGAGCAGAAAAGTCTAATTTAGTCTGCTTTTAATACCAGAGAGTTACAAATCTATACTGGATTTCAGAAATAACATTTTAATAGAAGTCAAGTGCATGCCAAAGTTTACTAATATTAGTTAAAGCATCATAGAGGAATGATTAGGGGAGGATTCTGAAAAAAAGATGTAATGAGGGTGAGAAGTCAGTAAAGAGATGGCAAATTTGTAAGCTTTATAACTGCCAGGAGGCCTCTGACAAGACTTGACTTGCAGGCTATCGAGGCCTGGAGTTACACGCATGTGGCTGGCCAGGCAGGGCTAGAGTGGTAAGAGATGCTTCCGTGGGGGTCCCATGTATAGCTTTATGCCAATCTCAAAGTTTGTGAGGAAACCATGCATATGAAGAGCAAGGCCGTCTGCGAGCATCCTCTCTGCAATTGTGTCCTCTTCCCAAGTCACTATGTACTTCTTTATCCATACTTATTTCCAACATAGCACTTATCAGTACTTATCAATAACTGAAATGAGTTTTTATGGCTTATTTCCTGTGTGCTCCATTAGAATGTGAACTCCATGAGGGAAGGGACTTTGACTTTCTTGCTCATCTCGGTATTTTTAGCACCTTGAACAAATGAATATTTGTTGAATAAATGAATGAGTAATGAAGGAAAGAATAAATTTTTCCAGTTTATCAGCCCCTTATTTATCCAAATCATCCCAGATCTATCATTTCCACAGCATCTCTTTAACAATTTGATCAATCACCCTTCCACCCTCTTTTATATATGCCACCATACTTCCATGGCAAAATTCCATCTCTTTCCATACACACGCACACAAACCATAAGCACCTATTAAGCAATGTGTTTTTCTGTAATCAATATTTCCATCATCAATAATTTTCCATGAATATTATCTCACCTTGGGTACAAATCATCATAAATCATTCATGCACATTTACTAATACTAGTCCCCAGGATAACCTTCTACTCTCTCCTCCCAGACAAGGCAGTATTGTTGCCTGCCACCTAGTGCTTATCTACCTGTGTCATTGATTTTGTTCCTTTCCCCTTCCCCAAGGAGATCTGTAGTCTGTTACATGCTTTCTTTCCTGTGTGTCACACACTTCCCTCTTTTTGGAGCTTTCCAATTAACACAGAAACATGGTCAGATATCTAAAACCCACACTTACAGTGACTGCTAATGGGTATGGGGTTTCTTTTTGTGGTGATCAAAATGTTCTGAAGTCAGATTGTGGGGATGCTTTTTAAATTCTGTAGATATACTAAAAACTACTGTTATTTCATACTTTGGGTGAACTGGATCATGTGTGATCTATATCTCAATGAAGAAAAATTCTCCCTTCAATTATTTCCTTTTTTCATTGTATTTACTTGTTCACTTCCCATTCACAGCACAGCCCGCAACCTTCTAAGATACTTGCTTGAAGATGCCCATGACTCAGGATAATCCAATGGGTTCTTCTTAATTCTTATCAATTCAATCTTCTTCCAGACAGGTTCTCTCACTCTCACCTTATCAGGAAGCTTATATAGTTTCTTCTGTGTAGATGTCCTTTGCTCTTGACGCTATCCAATGTTCTTATTCATCTTTCAATCTACAGCTCCAGCCTCTCATTTCCCAGAAAACATGCCTGGATTCCTGCAGTCTGGGTTTAGGGTCTATCATCTATGCTCGTGCATACATACAGTATACCAAACTCTATACTGAATTTATCACAGTATATTATAATTGTTTACTTATCCATATTTCTCCTCTAGACAATGAACTCTAGCTAATGAGGGCAAGGACTTGCCTTTCAATTCTGTAACCTTATTACATAATTTGGGTTAATAAAAGGCTGTTGAAAAAAATGAGTAAGTTAATGACCTATATTTGTTTTCTGTTCTCTTGACTTACTTTACAATGAACTCTGCATGTGTTCTCTAGGAAATGGTTTCTAATAACATCTCTAGTATTAACATTTATAATTCTTTCTATGATACAACCAGTAATTCATATTCTTTTTATAGCTGTGTGTCCTAACCCGTGGGTTGAAGAATGAACAACATAAGGGAAGGGACTAGCACTTGTACTTCTGATGAGATAGGTCCATGCCTGGCACTTGACATGCACTGCGCCTCATCTAATGCTTCATAGGGTGCACACTGTCTTACCACTTCTCCAGATGAGGAAACAGAGCCTCAGGAAGATTCAAGTCACACAAATAGTCGGCCTCATCTATGCTCGTGCATGCATACAGTATACCAAACTCTATACTGGGCCAGGAATCAAATCCACATATACTTATCTCTTGGTCCATTTGTTTATTCTACTGTATCACACTGCATTGTGCCACTATGATATGGAATGGTTATAATATAGGATTATATGTATTTTAATAACATTTAGAAAGCTTTGTGAATTAATCATGTATATTTATATGAATAGTGCTAAGCAACAAAATGATAAGACAGTAGTCCCCCCTTATCTGCAGTTTCAGTTATCCAAGGTCAGCTGGTTGGGAAGCAGATGATCCTCCTTCTGATATATAGTTAGAAGGTCAATAGCGCTTAAGGCTACATCCCAATGTCTAGATCACTCACCTCATTGCATCTCGTCATGCAGGCATTTTATCATCTCAGATCATCACAAAAAGAAGGGTGAGTACACACATTGAGATATTGTGAGAGAAAGAGACTATACTCACAAACTTTCATTACAGTAT
This sequence comes from Manis javanica, assembly GCF_040802235.1. Lineage (NCBI taxonomy): Eukaryota > Metazoa > Chordata > Mammalia > Pholidota > Manidae > Manis > Manis javanica. The sequence continues at coordinate 197,029,218 of NC_133158.1, read as the reverse complement.
ATTGTTATAATTGTTCTATTTTATTATTAGTTATTGTTGATGACTTATTGTGCCTAATTTATAATTTAAACTTTATCATAGGTATGTATGTATAGGAAAAAAAAAAAGAGTAATATATGGTTTGGTACCACCTGCGGTTTCAGGCATCTACTGAGGGTCCTGGATTGTACCTCCACAGATGAGGGGGGACTACTGTATTCTCCTTTCAAGAACAGCAAATACCTACCATACTCAGAATGTAATAGGCCATGTTTTCTGAATGAATGTTGAATCTAACATATAATAGATATGTTTATAAATACATATGATAAAAATAAATTAGGATGTAATGAGTGGAAACTCCCTAGTAAAATTTGCTAATAATTAACTACTTGGAGTTGTGGGGAAGAAAAGTAGCCAAAGAAACTTAAAGTAAAAGTTCTAAATCATCTTTAGCAAATGCTGATCATGAAAAATAAACACTAAAAAGTTATTTGTCATGGAGGTTCCTCAAAAAGTTAAATGTAGAATTACCATATAATCTAGCAATTCTACTTTTGGGTTTATATCCAAAAGAATTGAAAGCAAGAACTTAAGCAGATACTCACATAGTGATGCTCATGGTGGCTCTATTCATGATAGCCAAAGGTGGAAACAACCAAAAATGTCCATGGACAGATGAATGGATAAACAAAATGTGGTATATAAATACAATGGAATATTATTCATCCTTAAAAAGGAAGGAAATTCTGGCACATACTACAACATGGATGAACCTTAGAGACATGTTAAATAAATCAATCAGGCACAAAAGGACACATTTTATGTGATTCCACTACCATGAGGTACCTGAGTAGTCAAATGTCTAGAGACAGAAAGTAGAATGGTAGTTCCCAAAGGCTGAGGACAGAGGGGAATAAGGAATGACTGTTTAATGCATAGAGTTTCATTTTGGGAAGATGAAAAACTTCTGGAGATGGAGAGTAGTAATGGCTGCATAACAATGTGAAGTACTTAATGCTACTGAATTATACACTGAAAAATGGTTAAAATATAGATTTTATGTTATATTTACCACAATAAAAAACATTATTAAAGTCATCAATAAGTGAAAGTGAAAGATATGATTTAGCTTACACATATATTTTAACTGCATGTCTAATGTCTGAATGGAATATGCCCAATTTCATATATTCTACCAATTTAATAAAGACATATTGTTTGACCACATGTGCTGAACTTGGATTCAGAAAATATGGTAACCAAAGATATATAATATTTTCCAATACAGTAGCCACTAACCATATATGGCTATTTAAATTTGAATTAACTAAAATTGAACATTCAGTTTCTCAGTCACACTAGCCACATTTCAAATGCACAATAGTCACATGTGACTGACTAGTGGCTACCTTACTGGACAGTGTAAACATAATGAACATTTCTATCACTGCAGAAAATTCTATTGGACAGGGCTCTTTTAGATTCTGTTGTAAATAGTATATGATAAACTCCTTTGGTAAATCATTGGTGTGTGCAAGAAAGAGAGGTGATCAATCCAGAACACAAAGAACCAATGACACCGAGTGCTCTGTAGAGGAAACAACCGGCTGATTGAATGTTTCACTTTTTAACTAGCAATGTCACACAGATACAGGCTGAGAGGCATCCTTTATCAAGCAAATGCTGCATAAACTCTAACGACATGAAAGGTATAGTTTTATCTTCTTGAACACCATTAGACAAGTCTTTTTGAAAACACAAGACCCACATTGCGGGAACAGGGCTAACTGCATTTTTATAACAACTCTACAGAATATTATGGAATTTCAAATTTGAAACTACACAGATTATATAGCAACATAAAATAACATATGCTGTTATGTTAAATGAAACAGGAGATTATAAAATCAAACCTATACTGTGATTTCAGACATATGGCAGTTATGTAGATATGTGGATAATTACTAGAAGGGAACATGAAAAAACAAAAACAGGGGGTGTATTTGGTGAGGAACTGTGAACATTTATAGAACAAAGTAGCAGTGTTCAAATAGTATAAAAAAAATAAATGTTGTAAACAAAGTAGATGGGCCTAGGCTATTCCATTCTAACAGTGGAATTCTGCACTGTTTTGTAAGATCATCTGCATGTTTGTTCTAACCTCAGTTTCATATATGGAGCAGTCAGTTGTTGCTCTAATAAAAAAAAATGTCCCCTGGAAGGAACATTTTCAAGGAAGGGAAAAATTGGAAGAGTCTTTAAGAGTTTGTTTGATCCAGCTCTAAACTGAAAAATAACAGTTCAAAAACTGTGGAATTTTAGACAAATGCCCATGATACTTTGGTTTGTGTACTCTCCTTTATCTAGCACATAAACAAGGTGATGATATACATTGGCAAATATATTTAAGTGTACACTTATTATGTATACTCTCAACATAACCAGGTCATAAGTACACTTACAGAGGAATGCATCAAGTGCTGGTGAAAAATGACAAACCTTACTTATTACAAATAACGTTCCCTTTAAAATGATATGCAACTTTCCCTATGAATCAAAGTCCTGGTTTCTAAATATAGGTCTGTTCTCAACTGGCATGGATACTTAAGGTGGTATCTGTTCAATCCATAATCTTTGCCCATGATGTATGTTAGAGTTAGGAAGAGGCATATTAGATTAAAAATATTTTTTTTAAAGTGAGGCTATATACAGACTTTCTGGTGAATACTGTAACCTTTCAAAACTATGTTCTGAGTGTTCTACCTAAGAAAATAAATGACACATATTAAATAAGTCTCAGTAATATCTACCAGCAAGTTTGTTGATGTCGGAAAGTTTTAGACTGCATTCCTACTATTAACTTCTATATGGTCATGTGTGCACTTATTTATTTTATCACACTTATATTTATGCTTACAATCATTTCTTTAATGAATTGCTATTTTCTTAATACTGTAAATTAGTAAATAGCCTTCAAAGTTATAAAAATTTTATGATTATTGATCCCTTAGTGGGTTCAAACTGAAAAAGCTCTCATTTTATACTGAGTCAAACATTTTACTGGAGGGAAGTCCTGGGTTCAAGTCCCAGCAAGGTCATTAACTGGAAAGTTATTACTTAAGTCACTTAAGTCACTTCACCCATAAATGAAAGTATGGGGAAGAAGTACATAGTATCTTCAAATCTAAAGATACCTGTTAGTTCAGTGTGATAACTTACCTCTCTCAATAGAGGATCAGCTATTGAATTCAGATTGACAGCTCCTTCGTAGGTCAGATAATAGAACACATTGAGAGACCGAACAGCCTCTGGTCCTTGCTGTTTATAGCCAAAAATGAGATCAATCCACTGATGAAGCTGACAGGAAACAAATTCACTCTCCAGGGCCTAGAAAAAAGATGTGGATCATATTATTATGCTGAATTCTATTTTTAAAATATACAGAGAAATTTAGGATAAGCAGTAAAACTTAACACCAAATTTACTGTGAACAGACTTTTTTCTGATGTCTTATTTTCCACCAGAATCTGTTCTCTTTGTTTCTAAAGACTTCCAGCACTCATCTTGCTGAGCTGTACTAGACTGCTTCCATCTCAGGATTACTGTACTGAACTGTAAGCACTGTGTGGCCCAGGACTGAGTCTGTCTTGGTCCCATTTGTGACTCAGGGCCTGACAAGTACTCAATTTATGCTTGAATGTCATGCAATGAAAGAAAGAATGTCAGACAGTGTAAAGGCTACTTTGGGGCAGCAAATAAGGAAACATTAAACATTTCCTATCTGCTTGAAATATTATTTTTCCAGATACAAACATTTTGTTGTCTGCTGCAACTGTAACCAAATTATTTAGGTATTTCAACTGAATTTTTATGCCAACAAACGAGATCTAAGAGGAACACTTATAATTACTAAATTATTATTCTAAGTATTAATATCAAGCCAGACTAAATATTTGATGCTATCAACATAATAGTATCCAATAAATAATAAATGAACATAATCAAGTATCCAGTGGAAATGCTGGGCACAAGATCCACTTCTAATTAATTATATTCCCAGCTACCACCACTGTATCTACAATGAAATAGGTACCAATAAATGTTGAACTGAATAAAGTTGGAAATATTAAAGAGTTTCAAAACCAGAAACTTACTTTTTAGGAAAGTATTCATATTTATATTATTTAATACTGTTCAAAATTACTCCAACATAGAAGTTTAACATTATAGACTAGTTGACCCATAGAGAATGCTATTCCAATCCCAGAGCTCTCAAACTCAAAGCTCTGAATGCTAAAGTATCATCAGTTATATCAGATAATGTATCTCATTGAGATTCTTATTTTTTGAGTAATAAATATATGGCTGGGACGTATTTTTGATGCGGCTTGCAGCTATGTTATCAATATTATAAAAAGAAATCTGTTGGTTTTAAAATAAAAGCGACTGACTTCTATAGCAAGCAACCAATAAGCTATAAGCCATCTCACTGCATAAGACATTCCTCAAAGTTCACAGGTGTACACTTGTGTAAATACATGCTTTACAGAAATGAGTGCCTATGAATAAGAACAACGTTTATGGCTGAATTCAAATAAGCTGTTTCTTTTAACTAATAATATTTCACATGGCTTCACAAATATGTCACATACTACAAAACGTGAAAAATAATTCTGTAAATAAAACTCTAGGTAATTCTCATATGCAAAGTATACTTGAATTGAAATGTGCCTAAAAACATTTAACTTGTTTCAATTGTGACAGTCACTATTTTAGGCATCTCTTACAAAACTTGTTATATTTACAAATTTAGTCAACACCTAAGAGAGCACAGAAGTACTTCATACTTTATTTGAAATACAAAGAGAAGGGTTTGTAATAACTTTAAGTGAATTTATGGTTTAAGTTACATGGATTTAAAATTAATCCCCCAATCTAGGAACTATTAATGCAAGTTGCACACAAAAATGATACGTTTTTTCCACTAATTTAAGCCTTGGGTAGGGATAGGAAGAGTGGAGGACATGTTTTAAGTGACACATAAAAACAGCAATTGTGTTAATTTGTGTGCAGTGCACTCTACACAAAAGCCCTAAATATGTTCAAATTAGAGCAAGCTGCTTGATTGTCACTGCAGTCTCATGTCACATTAATGCATGACAAACATTAAACCATACACTTAAATGGCAATTTATATCATTTAAATGTTTACTGCCAGACTAGATCATCACTCATTTAAATGTGACTTTCTGACAGCTAATTTCAGTTAATTTTCTCCAATTCACTTAATTAGAACTTTCAATCAGGGAAGGACCTATACGTATCTTCCAGCTTACATCCTTTTTAGTTGTTGTTCAAAATCTGAGTTAATAAACCGCTGAAAAGCTCTACTGTAACAGATTAGCATGTAATATCTCTGAGCCTAGAAAAGAAGTAGACCAAATGAAGAAACCTCACAGTATGAACTCTCAGAAGGAACCTACACTTATTTATGTAAATAATACTCTCGCCAGTAGTTTAAATAAAAAACGTTTCGTTTATACACACACTATTGAAACGATAAAAAACCGTGCATCCAAGCTAATTAAAAATTAATGATTTCAAAATTGTTTAATAAGATAAAACAGTCAGGAGTCTCCTGAGTGTCTGTGGCCTTGTGATTTGAGACTATAAAATTCTGGAAGGCTCAGCAAATGACAAAGTACAAGTGAATTTTTTCAATATTAAAGCTCTAAAAACTAGGCCAATTTTATTTTATGTGTCATCAAACAAAGAATTGTGTTTTCCGAATGTTGATTACTTCTTTACACACATTCAAAATGGTGAGACTGGTCACATTTAAATGCTCAAACCTTTACATCTTGACACACCAGAATGTTAAGCAAAAATGTGGAAATGCAAGGCACTGTAAGCACACATTAGACTGCAGTGCAACGCCATGCAGAGATGTCCACGGTGCCATCCGGGCTTCAGGCCTCTCTTACACTGTCACACTGTCATACTGGCCAGTCCTTAAGGGATTGACCACTAATTCATGGGATTTCTGGCAAAAATCTCTTCCAGAATTTGACAAACATGCTACTTTCATGAATAAACTTAAAATACATTTTTAAAAACTAAAAATCTCACTAGTGGTCTGAAAGCATTTCTTGCAATATACCAAAGCTTTCAAAAGGACTCAAAAGAGGAACTGCTGTGGATATAAAAGAATTCTAAGAAGTTTTAAAATTACATCAGTACAAAGTCAGCACCTCAACATCCTTTGGTTATCAGTGAATGACAAGTGCCTAACCAAAGAGTGCAATAATAAAAAAATGCACTTACTAAAGACCTGAGGGAAAACGTAAAGACACACAGGAGGAAATTATTGAGGGAAAAATATACAAATAATTCAAAACAGAATACCCTGGGATTACATTTTATAACTTCTATTTTTGAGATTCAAAAACATAAATCATAAAACTTATATTAACAATTCTTCAAATCCCTTTTTATATGTTAAGATTAAAATTACTCTATATAAAATACTTATTTATATTCATATTTTTAGTCATACACACACAAAAAAACACGGCAGAGGAATGCTAAGCATTTGAGATTTCTCAAAGCCTTTAGGACAGACAGTCCTCATTAAGACTGGAGTTAAATACGGTTTGCAGCTAGGGGACAGTAACCTTCTTCCCAGGCTGCTCTCAAACCCAACCAATCAATTGTTAGTACTCCCCTAGCAGGCTGGATACATCATTTACATCCAATGTGTGCTCTGAGTAAAATTTGTAAAAAAGAAAATCCACTAAAATGTCCAATACAATACAATAATACTCAACTCATATGAGTTATTATAAAATAAATCAGTGACTAATGTCCAATTGTTAAGGATCAAATAAGACTATGAAAAGACTATCATATGAAGTCTCACACAAATTGTCAATCCAATCCAGGGGGACCCATATTAGTCTTGACAAAGTGTCTTGGGGCTGATATCTGTTTTTTTAATGAGCTCTATTAAGCAGAGCTGAAAACACTTGAGATATGCTAAAAAGTATAGTATACAGATGTCAAATACAAACACTTATTAGGAACTTTCATTTGGTGTACATGCAGAACATCAACAAATTAAAGCTTTAATATTAGAAAGGTAATAGTAAATTATTCATAAATAACTCATTTATGTAACCCTATGTCAGAAATAATTATAACATATATGACTATGTGTCTAACAATAAATCTCATTGAAAGAATGTAATCTATGTTTCCCTGAAACTAACCCATTAAGGAAATGAATTATTTATCAATAAAAAATGTTATATAAAATTATTCTTCTTTCCTATAGTGCAGTCAAAAATAATATAACATATGTAGAAATAGGTTCCTTTTTCCAAGAAATTCTAAGCTCTTTGAGAATAAAATTCTAAAATAAGAGGAGGCATTAATCATGTGTTTAATCTATGAAAGCTTTAGAGATACTCTAGCAATTTTCTTTTATTCTCAAACAATCAAATTTTCTCTCATGTAAAAATTATGTAAAATCAAGAAAACCAATTTCAATTGACAAAAGAAATTATTACATAATTGTTTACCTCAAGACCAGGAGACCTTATTGTATGTTATTTGTGTTTCTCAAACTAAATCCCAGATTAATGCTAACATTTATTTGTACTTTTGCTAAATAGTCTCATATCATGACATTTTTTAAGAAGCAAATAAAAGCTACATATATCTACAGTAAAAATGATTTTTATAAGCAATCAGATACAGAGATCAAATAGTATTAACAAAGTTTTTAATTTAGAAATATTTAACCAGAAGGAAATAGTTCTGTGCAGCCTAGCTACACATTTCTGCACGCCTGTACTACTACTTCCATTGTCAGGCTCATAGAAGGCCCAATTCCGTTCTGGGATACAAAATGCCAAAGCTGTAAGTTGCAAGTAGGAACATAAAAGTCATTGATTAATGCTCTTGACTTGATAAGCACTTAATTGTAAGATGTGTCTAATCACATTTTTAATGGAAGAATAAAAATTAGTTTTGTAAATTTTTAATTGTACTTATAATTAAGAGTCTTAATTCACTTGAGTGTGTATAGTAGTATAGATAGTAATGCTTTAAAGGAGCTTATGTTTGGATTGGCAAGAATGTAACATACAATATTATGAACTGGGAATTTTGAGCATTTTTCATTTTAAAATGAAAATTTTATTCAGCTTTCTTCCTGCACACACACACACACGCACACATACACACAAAGATTTTAAAATGAACTGGTCTGTTATGTTTGCATGTGCTGGATTTCAAACACTAGGGGTAATGTTTCCTTAACATTGATATATGACCTTTGTAATTTACATTGAAGAAAGCTGTTTTTTTCAGCCTAATTAGAACTGTTTCAAATTTTCCTGCTAAATATATGATATAAAGTCCTTTCAACTTTTTTATTCTAGAGTTTCTTTCCATGTCAACTTTGTTCCAATCAAAATATGCTTTGAATTAAATGATTTTGATTGAATATGTGGATCACATTTCACTTCTAAGATTTAAAGTCCAAAAAGGAAAAGTTTAGCCTGTTCAAACAAAGCAAGAGCAGCCACTTTGCGGAAAGCTATTCACATTTAAGAAGACTGACAAATTGTTTGTGTGCACCATTAGGTCTAGTTTCTGCAATAGTTGCCAGATTTCCTGTCCCCCTAATAAGATACATTAACTCCTTAAATGCTGGCTCTGAATTTGTGATGAATCCAAGTAACTTTAGCAAGTTTTTTATTTATCTCTAATTTCTTTCTCTGAGATAAACTGAAAGAACAGAAAATTTGCTGCTATGTTATATCAAAACATTCAAGAAATAAAGGTCACAGGAAAATCGTTTTTTTTCCATATTGGACAGATAGAAATTTAGAATGTAAATGTGCTTTCCAAATGGGATTTTCTTGAAGTGACACATCCACATTAATCCTCATTTTAAACAAAGCATTAACTAACCCATTTAAGGATTACATGTTCAGGTGAAATACACCGGTGAAAATATTGAAACCCTCGATGAACTATTATCTACTAACATGAGCTTAACTTTTTCCCATAATGATTACAAATACATCACAGTGGTTCAGAATTCAGATATTTACCTTAAAATAAACATATAACAAGAATGTGAAACAAATTTTATACTAGTTACAAAGAAAAGTTTAACTTTGGGGGCTTAAAAATATGTGTGAAGCTGTGCATAAAGAGCAACCAGTCGTGAATGGGAGAAGAATCAGAGGCGGGGAGGATCAAGGATTTAGAGAGAAAAGCTGTGGAATGCTGAGAATAAAAATTAAATCTAAAAATTAAAAAAAAAGAAATTTAGTCAACAACCTATTGACATACAGAATGAAAAGCAGATCGAGATATCACTAAGAAGAGTTCTGTGCTCATAAACTGCCCTTGAACCATGGGGCAGAAGAGAGATTTTGGAGCTGGCAGCACATTGTTCATTTCCATGTTTACATCATTGCTGGAGAAAAGCGTGAGTTAGTATCATATCTTGATATAACCATCAAGCACTTGTGCATCTTTTGGCAGGAGAATCATTCTGTCTACAATTGTTATTGTGTAGTTTTAAATGGACTAGTCAACCAGCTGTTATATATTTTACACACTGAAGGCCATGTTTCCTTTGAAATTCATAGTTTTAATCTCGACTGAAGTCTGTATTGCTGTGTGCCAAGATCAAAAGGATTAGGCAAACTTGTACAATTACCCTCCTTTCCAGAGAGATGATTTTTTTTCTAATGTTTAAAATAGTCCTATATGCTGACATTTTATCCAACTATTTTCTTTAGAGCTACAGAACATTAAAACATTTAATTAACATTTCAACCTTAGGTCACTCTTAATCTAAAATCTAGGAATTCATAATATACAGATATCTTAAACTAGTTGTGGTATAATACACATAGGAAGATGGAGCTTTTTAAAATATTCTACCTAGTAAGAATGGATAAGGAACAACTATAAAAGAATAGACATACACATCTATTTTATTATTTGTTTGCATTTTATATTATTACTTCATTCAGAAACAATAGGGGCTAAAATGATGCATATGAATCAAGATAAAATAAATGTAAGTACAGAAATGCAAAAATAAGGATAAGAAGTGCATAAAAATCACACCATAAAATCTAGACTTGTTAGAAATATTCCATGTATTTCTCCCTAAACTTTCTAGCAGGCAACGTAAAGGAAGAAATACAAACACTTTTAAGAATCAAAAATGACCATAATGTGAAAACAAACCAGATGGCCTAGAAAAACACATTATTCCTATTCCTGAGATAAGAAATTCTTCCCTTGCAATATGATGGAATCCAGGTATGTCGCTCTTGGAGGGACTGGCTGAATCCTGAGGTAGATTTAAAGTACAGACAAATGGAGAGATTACATATTCTTCAAGCAATCCTGCATAAACATTATTTCTTTTACGTGAGGCTTTGCATGGTAAATTCTAGATGACACTCCATGATAAGTAACTGGAATGCAGAAATTTTGTTTTATCAGTTTATTCTAGAGCCACATGCTTCAACAACAGCCCAACTGAGTCACAGAATTAATAATCTCTTAAAAATGTTAAGGAGAAGGACACAAACAAGCCTGTATGGGAGGCAGGTCGACCTTTCACTTGGAAGGGGCGGTGGCCTATCCTATGACAGGTCCAAGATTCTCCTTAGAAGTTAATTTTGGATAAACTTGCCCAAACAGATAAATAGGCAACAAAACCTCCAAATGCCAACCATGATGTCCTAATACTTCCAGATGTTAAGATGTTTAAAACTGGTGTACTAAATGCTCAACCATTCAATAGAGTTAATATCACTATAAAATTAATTTTGAGCATTGTAAATTGCTGTTATGCTAAGATAAACTAGCTATTGAAATATACAGTTAAGTAAAATATTAATCTCAATTCTCAATTATCCATCTAGGTATAGAAAAAAAGAACAGGTTTCCTCTTTGACAGTCACTAAAAATATATTAATTTGCTGTATGAACTTCTAAAGGTTTTATTTTATAGTCAGTTACAAAAGGAAGGAAAACAAAACCAAAAAAATTTAATCCCTTCCCATTTGCTTATCCACACAGATCTGATAAATACTAGCAGTCTCTTGCCTTTGAAGATGGCCAGACCAGAATCCCTACTTATTGCCAGATGTAGTTAATCCTGTGGGGACTCCAGACAGAAACAAGGAGCTTTCTTCATGGCACCAATGTTTCCCTGGACTGACTGCCATAAACTTATACTGGCAAATCGAAATCCTTGGCAAAATAGAACACTTAATGTATTGTCATTTCCCAAACTATCTAATACAGAAAAGCCTGAAGAACTAAACAATATGAATGCAATGTTTCTGAATATGTTTATAGCACTGACAAGTTCAGCCAGAGAATTACATCGGCACTTGCCTTGTGTATGCGACTGTATCACATGCATCACATGGGACTAAAAGTCTTTTTTTCATTCTGCAACATTTGATTAATATCAGCAGCTCTGTCATCCATTCAGTCAACAAACATTTACTGAGTGCTTCCTTTATATTTTGTCCTATGCTAGAGTCTGGAGAGAGTGAGATGACATATCCCTTTGGAGGGAGGGAGGGAGGCAAAAGGTCATCTCTAAGATGACTATGATAGTCTATGTGAGAGGTACTGAGAGCCTCAAAAAAGTAGCACAGGGAGTGAAGAGGGGACAGATTGCAGACAAATTTAAGGGAGAAGCTATTACACCAACTGATTACCACTGTGAGAGGTGAAGGAGAGGGGGTTCAGGAGGACACCCAGGATTCAAGTTCAGACCTTAATCATAATGGAGAAAGAACAGTTCATATGGTAAGAAATTAATTCAGTTTTGAACTTGGTGTTAATATTTTGGGCTTCCTTTTACAAATTTGAAGTAGAACCTAGTCTTTTCTTGGATCTAAGGCTGCTAACTGAAACAGAAATGTGTAGATTACTTCAATATTAAAATATGTTCATGTTCAAAACTGGGATATCCAAGCCGAAAAATATTCTGGGTAATAAAATGATCACCAAGCCTATATACCTGTGATGTCCAGTGGCAACATAATGCAATTCACATATGTAATTTAAAATTTTCTAGTAGCCATATTAAAAAAAGAGGTATAGCTAATTTTAATATATTTAATCAAAAATATAAAAACATCACTTAAACATAATCAGTATGAAGTTATGATTTTGTTTTAAATCTTAGAAATCTGGTATGCATTTTTCACTTACAGGACAACTCAATCTGGACTAGCCATATTCCAAGGACCAATATGTGACTAGTGGTTACAACACTAGGCAGGAAAGCTTTATTCAGTTACAAATACTGAATCTGCATTCAGACTTTCATGGCATTTTGATATTAGAATGCAGGTATTAACAACATTTAACCTTTTTTCCAATATAGCTTCTCCTCCTGAAAATAAAGACAAACCTTACAGAGCACAAAGCACCTGCAGACCATAAAATGTCCTTTGATGCAATTCTGAAGAGGTCATTACTATGCTCAGTGCCATGAAGAACGACTATACATTAGGACATGACAGTGGAAATATAATATCTTCAAGTGTGAGACAGACATCATGTTCTGCAATGTATATTCTTCAGCCACTTGCAAATCCCTGAAGAGGTGTGGCAGCATTGGGAGGATGGCACTGTGATTACCCTTTCTAACAATACAAGTGAAGGGCTAATTCTACCAACTCCAATGTCACCTATAAACTCTCCATCCTTAAAAGTCCTTGGTTAGAATTCTTACATATTGTCTACTCAGCTGTTGCAGCTATGTACTTTAAGACAGCCATAGATTACAATTTAATATGGGGAATAAAATGTTTGCTCAAAATTTTCTACATGAAATCTGTAGAAAGTGTGGATGTGTTCATAAGCCTCAGGATCATTTTAGTAGCAGATGGAACTGACCTCTGTTTGCCCATTCCTAGAAATTCTTAACATCTATAATAATAAATGATTCTCTAAAACACAATAAATTACAAGTCTGATTCTTTCTGAATTAATCAATGGTGTAATGACCAGTTAATAGCATCAGTGTTGCTTAATTATTTTTATGCAGCCATGAATACACAGGCAATATAAGATCAATGATCCAAACTTCGTGGAAGATTTAAGTAAATTTGTTATTTATGCTTCCTTACCTCCCTTTCACTTCTTAACTAATCTCTGGTCCTTCCAGGGAATCCACTGAAAGTGTTTTTACTAAGATTACTATGTCCAACCGTCTGAATCCGGTGGATGCTTCTCTTTCCCCGCTTCGCCTCTGTGCATCCGGCATTTATGTTTTCAGCCCTCTTCTCTAAGCTTCCTTGATACCCACCTCCATATTCTCTACATTTCTGATCCTCCTCATTTTTTACTGTGGGGCTTTTTCTTCTGCCTGTCTCTTCAGTGTTCGTTCTCCTCATCGATCAGTCAGCCCCAGGCCCTTGTTTGGGATAGAACTCAGGCTGAATGGGCCGGACTCCAGCCACCTCGGGCCACAATCACTGACGCCAGAGTCCCGAGTCCAGAATGTCGGCTGCCGTCAACCTGCTTCTGGTGTGCTTCAGGTGACTCGGACCTAACACCAAGGAAAGAGTGGATACTTCTTCCCTTTCAGCTTGCTTCACTTCTTGCTTTTTGGTTATAGATACAGTCCCTCGACCAGTCAGCTAGCTAATCTAGAAATGTGGCCATCATCACGACTTCTTTCTCCTCTCCCTCCAAAACCTCACCTACTCAGATTGTAAACCCCCGGAATCTCTTTCAAATTCATTCTTTCTTTTCCTTCCACTGTGACTACCTCTGGTTCCATGCTTCATTATTTCTTGGTTCAATTATTCTAACACTGTCCAAACTGCTTCATTTCTAAAATTTCCCCTTTTCAATACTAACTGCTATCTAAAACCTGACCATGTCACAACTCTCCTTAAAACCTTCCAATGGTCCTCCTTTCCCTAAAGCAGTGGGTCTCCGACTTTACCATGCTCTGAAATCACCCGGAGGCTTTCTTAAAGCACAGATTGCTGGGCTCCTACCCAGAGTTTGTTTCTGTAGATCTGGAGCTGAGCCCAAGATTTATTTGCCTTTCTAACGAATTCTCAGGTCATACGGATGCTCCTGGCCTAGCAACCACTTTTTGGCATCACTACCCCAAAGAAAAAAGTCCATACTACTAACAAGGCATTGGAAATTGTTCCTATCATTTGCCTCTGGTATTATCTTCGCACAGTTATCACTCACAGTTCTCTTAACACACATATTGCACTCTGCCTTTGGAATTAAGTTTAGCTCATGTACTGTACTGTAACATCAAGATCTTTGTGCAGAATGCTTCTTGTATCTTTAATGCTCTTTCCATCATCCTGCTCCTTTCCTGGCAAACTCTTATTCATTTTCAAAGACTAAGATCAAATGTAGTTTCCTTCATTAAGCCTTCTCCAGCCTTCCCAGGAAAGGGAATGAGGCATTTCCTCTTTTAGTCTCAGAATTAAAAAAAAAAAAAAAGTTACTATGTATGGTGATGGATGTTAACTAGACTTGTGGAGATCATTTCACAATGTATACAAATACTGAGTCACTATGCTGCATACCTGAAATATAATGTTATATGTCAATTATACCTCAATAAGTTAATATTTTTAAAAATTACACACATAAACACAAGTAAAATATTAAATGCCTTAATGACAGCCTGCGCTTTTTCTTCACTGTATATACCACAGGTATGATATTATTTGTTACACTGCATTATATACTATCACAAGTTACATTTTTATTTGTTTAATTTCTTATTTATTGACCACCTCTCTCACTAAACAGTTAAGGCCCAGAAGGGCAGATACTGTGCTGTCTTTCTCACTGCTGTATTCCCAAAGACTAATCAGTAGTAGGCATTCACAAATATTTGTTGAATGAATAAATAAATACATCACTTAATCTATTTCTCTAATTAGTTACTGTCATGTCTGTTTGATCTTGATAATGACAGCCCCAAAGGGCAGGTGTCATATTCTTCCAATTTTGTGATCACAGACCTAATTACCCAGTAGGCCTCTAATAAATGTCTGTTGAATGAATGAATGGCATTTAAGAAATTCTCGGGATTTAGCACAATTCAGTGTCTATGCTGAGGCACTATGATCTTAAAGCATTGTGTAAGAAGCATGAAATTGGCCACAGAAACTTTATCCAGTTGATACAGTGCTAATTTGGCAGAGTTTTAGAAAATGCAAAGAATTTCTGTGATTACTAGCCATTGCAAATGAGATGGCTACAGTTTGTTGACCATACGATCAAATTTGGGGTAGGCCAATTACATGGAAAGAAGAAAAAGTAAAGTGGATATTACAGTATCAACTTTCAAGGTTTTATTTTCTCTTGAACCATGTCAGGAAGATGGATGTAAATGATGTCAATCATAGACTTAGTGAAGGTTCTAGAAAGGTAATACATTATGCAAAGAAAATGCATCCACAAGTCAACTTGAGATTCTTGAAATTTGAAATTTCAACTTGAAATTCATTGACACAGTAAATGTAATAACAATAATAGCAGCAATAAACATTTACTTAGTGCTTCTCAGGTGCCCAGTTTTATGCTAAATGTTTTAAATGGATTATTTTATTTAATCCTCACAGTAATACTGAGATAAGTATTACATTAAAAAAATGTTTTACAAATGAGGCTAAGAATGCTAAGTAAATTGCCTAATGTCACAGGACTAGTAAATGTCAGAGTTGCAACCTGAACCCAGATTTGACTCTTAAAGTCATATTACTAACTACTACACATCCTCTTGAAAAAATGTGAAACTGAATGTATATGCCAAAGCTACATTATGAAAACTCTAAAAATATGAAGCCATTGCATACTAAGAATTATTTTTAATGGATGTTGCATATATCATTTGGTAACTGGAGAATTAACTATGCTGAGTATATACTAAATCTCATGTGCCATGTCAACCTGGAGGCTTTATTTATGGATTTTATTGTTCTTTCAATTAGTGTTGCTTTTACATTTGCCTTTTTAAAATGAAAACTTTCACCCTGGATTACAATTCATTTTTCTGACTTCCTCACTAGAATGTGAATTCCTGAAAAGAAGAAATTATATCTGCATCCTTGGAACTGAGCACATAGTAAGCACTCAATAAATATTGAGTTGAGTAAGAAATTTATATTCTAGGCCTCTTTTCCATTAACTGTATATTCATTAGAAAATTTGAAAAATTAAATTTAAAAAAATCAGCCTCTAGATCAAGACAGAGAATACTAACATATTTGAGTCCAAAAACTCTTAATTAAGAAACAATCCATTAAAATATTTTGGGATGAGAATTAACAAGAGTTCATTCTGCTGATTTTTGA
The DNA here is from genome assembly GCF_040802235.1 of Manis javanica. Classification (NCBI taxonomy): domain Eukaryota; kingdom Metazoa; phylum Chordata; class Mammalia; order Pholidota; family Manidae; genus Manis; species Manis javanica. The sequence goes on along the minus strand of NC_133158.1, from coordinate 197,012,827 downwards.
ATACCAATGGACATTAGCAACTACAAAATAATGTGATTTCATGTATTTTAATGTGTATCATATTTTGTTTTCACATGAACTATTTGAGTTCTTTATATCAAGCTACCATGCAAAAAGAACAGAAAATTTCTCTCATTTCCTATTTAAATAAACATTTTCATTTAACTACCAAACTTGATATATGTTTTTGTTAATTTTGGGAAAATGTTTTAAATACTTCCTTGTAATAACACTGTCTCAAACTATCTACTCAGCACACTTACTTGCAGTTTTCCTTTGTTTTTTAAAAAGTATAGTATAGTACAAAAATTATTTGTTTTGTGATTTTATGATCTCTTAAATGTGTCACTTGGTAAGTGCTTTTATACTAAACTACTATAATAAACAACATCAAATTTGTTTAAAGATATTTTTTAAGTTTTTAAAAGTTTTCCAATAACTCCTATGATAAATTGGTGAGACATACTAGAATAATGTAAAAGCAGTCAGAACTGCCACCTTTATTAGGTTAGGGGAATTAGATGAAGGACATATATTTATTTATTCATCCTGAGAGACAACTGTTTTCCTCCCCTGTTGTTGAAAAATATAACTCTTGTTTGTTGTTGAATATCTACCTTTTCAGTTACCTTCAACTCAAAGGATGCAGTTACAAGGCAAGAATCTATCAAATATATTATGAGCATTATAAGCATTTAAAATTGTCTTAAATATGTAGGTGAAAAGACACAGCAAGGCAAGAGTTAATTGAAACATTCTTCTTTAGAGAAACCGCGTTGAGGAGTGGGGGCTGGTGGGTGGCGGGAGGAGGGCGCGCAAGGCCCAGGGATGCAGAGTTAATCAGGGAGCAAATCCAAAGCCAGGCATGGAGAGGCCTCACTAATGAGCCTCAAGTACCCTGCAGTGGTTTTCAAACTTAACTGGCTTCAAACGATGCCACCCCATGACAGAATGCAGCTAGCCATAAGAGGAGGGTGATTAGAATAAATGACTGGAGTAATTAACTCTGATGGGAAACCACCTGATTGGAAAAGAGAAGCCAAGAGCTATTTAGCTGATGGTCCTCCAGTAGAAAAAGGAAGCTTTCCCTTTCTCTTGCGTGGGTGTTCAGTTAGAACTCAACTCTTTCAAGTAGGTATTTGGTAGCAGTAATGAAAAGCAGCTTTCATTCAAGGGCCTCTCAAGGGCCTTCCCATTCATTCTGAAAGGGGAAGAAAATAAAAGCTTCAAAGTAGAACTAATTTACTTTACTCCCCTACCTCATAGTGAATTTTGCATTAGTGAGGTCTGCAGTAGTATTTATGCTAACAATATACCTCCAAAATAATGTCATCAAACACCCAAAGTTTGATTTATGAAATAAATAGATAAGGAGAATTAAAAATTTTAAATTTTCCTTTCTTAAAAATATTTTACATCATGTTATATCTTAAAGATATACAACTTTTATTTGTCAGCCATACTCAAGAAGGCTGGAAAAAATGTTTTACACAGAAAATTTTAAATTTATAATAATTATTGATCAGTGTCAATACCTCCTCTGTAAGTGCCACTGGGATTATTCTACCTGCAGCAAGAGACTTTTGAGTCAGGGAGAAGGGTATAAAGTATGAATGGCGCACATTTGTTCTTGAAGAGAAAACAAACAGAAAGAATGACGTTAAGGTAAGGAAAGAAAGAGTGCACATTTTTGCAAAAAGACAGCTTTCTAACTGCAAATTGAGCCAAAGAATCCACCACACTCTCCACTCTGCTTTATTTTACAAAGAGTGGAATTACAGAGACTGGGGGCATTACTACCTGCTGTTTTACAAGTAATCATCAATTCATTGGGCCAATGTTGTTCTGTACCTGCTGTGTTAATGTTCCCCGACACACCCCTCCCCCTAAAACAGGTTCACAAGCTGCCCAGCAACAACTACAGGATAGCAGAACATCTAACTTAGCAAATGTTTATGCCTAAATTCGGATTTATTTGACAGCTTTACACCTTTGGGCATGATATAATTAAATGTTTTGACAGCTAAACAGAAACTGTATAAATTTAAGAGCTATTAGGAGCGCAGCATCTAGAATCAAAATGAAGCAATTTGCCTATCCCGCAAACCAGTTTGAGCAATGCATTCCAATCAAAAGCATTAAGAGAGGAGTAAATGTCTAGCCAAATGTTTTTGCTAATTCTTTCATATTTCTTCCATGAAGAATATTCCCCTTATAAATATTGACAATGACTTCAATATCAACACAGGGAACATAAGCAGATTTAAGATTATCAGTATAACCCCTAAATTCTATCTTTGGCTACTTTCTATAATTTTAGAAACAGCAATATTAAAAAGGCCCAGACTGACTATCAGTTACCAAAGGGAAGGGGCTGGGGAGCTTAGGTAGGGAGGGAGGGAGAAGGGGATTAAGGGGAATTATGATTAGCACACATAATGTAGGGGTGTCATGGGGAAGGCACACAGTACACTACGGAGAAGACAAGTAGTGACTCTATAGCATCTTACTGCACTGATGGACAGTGACTGCAATGGGAGTGAGGGGGACTTGATAGTATGAGTGAATGTTGTAACCACAATGTTGCTCATGTGAAACCTTCGTAAGATTGTATGTATATCAATGATATCTTAATAAAAAATAAAAATAAAAAGACCCAGACTATGAAAAAGTATATCAAAAGGCCACTATGTGCTATTTAAAAGGATGTAAAAGAGAGCTAGTGGTCCTTCAGACTTAGCCATTAATGACTCGAGTTAATTGTCATTCTGCAAAGGTGCCAGGCTCCAGATTTTGCCAGTGCTCTGTGCTGCGTGGTCCTCTGGGGTCCTGATTCTCATCCTTGGGGAAGGGAGGAATCACAGTACCCCAAGTCGCCGCTTACCCAAAAAAAAACCCACTCCTTGTTAATTATCGAGGCGCCGGAAAATGTTCTCATCAGTGGGACTATTCAAACACATAGATTAAAAACTTCAGTTACCTCTCTCAAAGTGAAACAAAACACAACTGTGAGGTAGATCGTCCATTAAACTACCATTTTTTAAAAATGAAACGCTGATTTACATGTACTATATTGCATCATGTTATTCTGGAAAGCACCTGCGAAGTACTGGCTTCCAGTCGTGACAAAAAAACTCAAGTTTAAACAATTTCTAAATCAGACCCATTACTGAAGCATGTGGACTCTATCAAATATATAAAACATTTAAAATATACTTTTTATTATGTAACAACCTGAAGAGATGTTGTACCCTCACTAAAGGTAATAACGGCGAGTTGTTTACTTAAAAAATATATATTTAGAAACCAGTTCACTTCTCATGGGCTGTTTATATTTCACTCTGTCAGCCTTTTTAGAAAGACAGTTCTAAAAGAAAGAAAATGCTATGAACCAAATCCTGTTTAACTTAGACATGCTGATGTCAAGTATTTTAAAAAACATTTTCTGAAAAGAGCTTCTTATGTATACATCTAAGAACATTTCTGCATTATCTAATTGTTCTCGTCCTTCCATTCATGTTAACAGGATGGATGTCTTTTTGAGCACCATATTTGGGTCTACTGGAACACAGCCTGAAAATGGAATAAACTTTTTTAAGTGTTTAAATATCTGATAGTATGGGGACTGTGAGGATAGGGGGTTGGGGGCTCAGAAGCTGACAGGTCCAATCTGGCTACTTTTTTACTTTTTATTTTTTTAGTAAATGAACCTTAAATATGATCACTTAAACACTAGTTTATAACTATTATAGGCTCAACTTTCCTGGTGGTTGGACAGCTGTTTGAAGACTTAGTGAATTTACACCCAAAGGTAAGTATTTCTTATGCAAAATAAGAAATTGCCACTACTGAAATGCTGCATATTAAAGACATCCTCTTCTTAAGAAGTATCATTTTCAGTGTCTTATTATTATTTCATTGTTTTTCCTCTCCATAGATATACTTTGAAAAATGTTATCAAATACTTTTGACAAAGATGAATATGTCTGCCAGACTTTTTGATTTTAAGATAACCAGTGGCACTGATCTAATTTAGCTAAAAGCACAGGAACTAGAATTTAACCTATGTTGCCTTTTTATAGGTAAAAGAACTATGTTCAAAATGTTTAGAAATTGCTGTGGCAGCTCTAGGGGTACTATGACCTTTGGTTGAGATCCACTGATCATATATAAAATATACTAATTTCATAGACCTAAGACTACATTGATTCTAAGTTGAACCTTTATTTTATGTATTGTAAGGAAAAGGAGCTGTGAAATAATTATAATAAAATGCTATTTCATGCCAAATTTTAATTTTACATTGAAAGCGCTTTTAAACTTTTTAGACATAAATTTTATTAAGTACCTGTACATATGAAAAAAGTAAATACAAACAAAATAAAATGCTATTCGCAAAATGTTTCAGAGTCCAACTCTTCTGAATAACTTCCTGCGGCAGCATTTTTTAAAAAGCATTCTCCACTATCACCTCTGCAATTTTCCTCCAAATCTCAGACATCCATTCTACAAATTCTGATGCTGACACTTCCTTGATCTCTCTCTTTTTTTAGAACTGTCATTGCACTCTTCATGACTACTTACATCCTCTTGTTTGTTAACTATGATATCTCTATCCTAATGCCTCCATTGTAATAACTCTCTTAAAACTTACCAAAGTACATTAAAAAATGGTATTTAGTGGAGCAATATTGTTTACTGGAAGGGAGTTTGGCAGTTTCTTCCAAAACTAAATATACTTTTACCATATATGATAAATCAGTTGCACTCCTTGGCATTTATCCAAACAAGTTGAAAATGTATGTCCACCTAGAAACCTGCACTTGAATGTTTATGGCAAATTTATTCATGATTGCCAAAACCTGGAAGCAACCACAATGTCCTTCAGTAACTGAATGGATAAATACACTGTGGTACAGCCATACAATGGAATATTATTACAAAATAAAAAGAAATGAGCTATCAAGCCATGAAAAAAACATGGGGGAACATTAAATGCCTACTTCTAAGTAAAAGACGCCAATTTGAAAGGCTAAATACTATGTGATTCCAAATCCTAACATTCTGGAAAAAGAAAAACCAAGCAGACAATAAAATGATGAGTGGTTGCCAGGGACTTGGGGGGGGCGGGGCAGGGTGAAGGAATGAAGGATAAATAAGTGGAGCTAGAGGATTTTTTAGGGCAGTGAAACTATTCTGTGTGATACTGTAGTGATAAATACATGTAATTATACATTTGTTGAAGCCCACAGAATGTACAACACAAAAATGTAAACCCTAATGTAAACTATGGACTTGGGTTAATAATAATGTATCAACACTGACTCATCAATTGTAATAAATGTACCATACTAATACAAGATGTTAATAATAGAGAGACATGGGGGGAGGAGGAGAGAGGGGTGTACATGATACTCTATGGTTGGTTCAATATTTTTTATAAATCTGAAAGTGCTCTGAAAAATAAAGTCGATTAACTTTTTAAAATGATGTTTATATGTCTGCCTTTCTCCACTGAGCTATAAGGTACTTCATCTTTCGATCCCATGCTCAGGACAGTTATTTGTATATACTAGGGGCTTCAACTGATACTTTTTGAAATGCAAGGAGTATGGTTATCTACTCAAAGGATTCTCAGTGTCTTCACTCCTACCATGTGTGCCCCAGCTTACAGAATGAGATGCATCAATACATATTAAATGCCTACTTTTCATATCACTTATATGAATGAGTACACCCCAGTAGGAATATAATTTTTAATATTAAAGAAATACCTTGTTTTATATACTTGTGAGATAAATCTGTAGCTTGCATTAACACTCAAGATATCATAAAGGTTAAAATTTAAAATACTGCCTATATTATCACAATCTTAACATTTTATCAAAATATTCTTAAGCAAATAATGAACTTCCTTTATGGAGCATATACCATTGTCTTCAATTATTTCAGCCTTTGGTTCAGAGATCTATTTTCTGTCATCCTTGCTGGCTGCAGATTTTGTGTTAATGGTTCTTTTCTTGAAGCCTTCCTTCCTTGCTCACTTTAGTCATCTTTAAGCATTATATACTTTTGACTTAATATTTCAGCAATTTAAATACAAATGTCTTTGAATGACCATCAACTCTTTTTCTGCCAGGTAATTTTTCTTTGAAACACGCCCTTTATCCTCGCTTGTAACTTCTTGAAGTTCTTAAATTACAAAGATACTTGATAACAAAAACAGCCACTAAGTATGGCTTACTCCTTATTTGAGCACTGTGATAATTACATAAATTGTGTCAGTTACTTCCCAAGCAACTTATGTCTCCAAAGTAGATGTAGGAAACCACTATACCATATTTCTCTCCATATAATGAAATACTATGGGAACAAGCTAACAGATCCAGATTCCAAGCCTGACTAAAATGGTTGTAAAATTCTGGGCAATAGTTAATTAATTTCTTTGATTTATTCATTTCTAAAATGCAAATACAGTATATTCCTCATAAAGTCATTGCAAGAATTAAGCTATATGCCTGGAACAGAGTACGTTCTTACTAGATGTCAGTTTCCTTTCCTGTTTCCCTTCTGTGGTGGGAAGCATCCAAAATGGCTTTGATGATTCTCACATCCTGCTATTCATGTTCTTGCTAGTTCCTTCCTATACACAATGCAACTGATCTGTGTAACCAATTGGAAATGACTCAGAAATGACCCAATGGGACTTTTGAGACTAAGTTATAAGACATGTTGTGTCTTCCACCCTCCTCTATTTTGGATTGCGTGCTCTGGTGAAAGTCAGCTGCCACATGGTGAGAAACTCAAGCATCTATAAGGAAAGGTCCATCTGGTGAGGAGCTGAGGTCAACTCATCAACAATGTGAGTGAATTATCTTAGAACAGATCTTCCAGCCCCTTTGGGTGACTAGTTCCAGGGAACGCTCTGACTGCAAACTCATGAGAAACAGACAGCCAGAACCACCTAGCTAAGCAGCTCTGTACTTTCTGATCCAAAGGGACTATGTGAGATAATAAATGCCTATTATTGTTTTAGCTGTTAAATGCTGGCAAATGTAATCTGTTACACAGCAATAGATAACACATCTTCCAAGCCACACTTTCCTTAGACCTGACTTACCACACATACCAGACCCCGTGGTGGTTCAACTAGATTGTTTATAAGCAACTCAGACTATCACCAACTTGACTATCCCCATATCCACACTTCGTTAAATCCTTAATCTTGGAAATCCCATAATCTGTTTTCTTGCTTCTATACATGGCTTGTTATACTTCATTATAGAAAAATAAAAACACATGCCAAATAATTTTACTATATATCTAAGCTTTCTGTCTTCACCTGGGCCTCAGATTTTACTTTGATTGTTTTTGTGTTTCTAGTTCACTAATGTCAGACACCTTTCAGTGGATGCCCTAAATTACATACCTGTCTCACTTCCTTTCTCAGTAGATTATCTGGCCTTTCTATTCAAAAAGAGGATATCATAAATTTTTTTCTTGATTTGTTTCTTCTCCATTGCAAAATGTTTATACTTCAACCCTACCTCTCCTTTTTCCCCTGCGCTTTGGGGTACGTGTCTCCACATCTCCTAAAAAATGCTATGTGCCTGGTTTGCAATTTCCTTCTGTCATTCCCTCTCTTGAAATTACTCAGATTCTGCTACCTAGGAATAATCTTCTCCTTAATTCCATACCATTCCAGCATCATCTTTTCTTTCACTTTTCTTATCTTAAGAAAGCCATATCCACTTGCTCCGCCATCTCCTCACCCCTTCGGTCCTCAACTCCTTGAAGTCTAGATTTTACCACACTCCACTGAAATTTCCTATTAAAAGTTGCCAATATCCTCCCCTTTAAGTCTGAATGACATTTTTTTCCTACTATGAAAGTGAACTATTGTGACAGACTGTCATCCAATATCCACTCATATTTTTTTTCATAATAAAAGTCTTAACAGAGACATATTTACCACTCTCTCTTCTAACTTGATGAGGCCATGTGACTAAGTTATTATTAATGAGATATGAATGGAAATAGTAAGTTCCGCTTCTGGTCACTCATCTCGACATGAACGGGCATGCTTCCTTTCTTCCTTCCTACTGGCTGGAAGTGAAGCAAACTGACCATCTTGGGACCTGAGATGGAAGTCACATGCTAAAATCAGTAGAATCACTCTCCAGCTTTAGACTTTTTCTCTGTACATGACAGGGAAACAAGGAGACCCAAAATTATATTACCAGTAACAAGTGACAAGTATGTAAGTCTTCGGTATGTGAAAGGGAAATAAGACTTCAAGATACAGTGGCTTAAACCTAGCAATGAACAATTAAGCTTGTACCATAGGGTCCTCGCAGGAAACAGAAGCATGATTAGATGGGATTCTGATGGTTCTGTTCATATACAAGTATCAAGAAAATCCACAAGCCCCTTTAAGGAACCTGCAGACTCAGAACAATGCGAGGGTCCTTACAACCCACAGGCCGAAGGAGTAAGGGGGAATACTTATTACTAGAGCTTGTTGGGTGCTGGAGTTATGGAAAGAAAACTGCTTGGATATAGCTGTAGCTGTGGAAGGTCTATAGTCCAGAGGCAGGGAGGGAGTGGAGGCAGCAAACAGGGCAACCTCTTTCTTCTGCTTTCCTATCTCCTGCCTGCCATTTGCTGTCCTCAGAGATCAGCCCTCCTGGGCATGAAAGACAGCAGAGAAGGGAGGAGGGGTACTGCTAGAAGAGGGAGGGTGGAGGAAGGGTAACAAGCATATCTATTAACAAATAAGAGTATCACATCAGGCTTGGTACTTCTGACCATTCTGAAGCATATTTTTAACCATCCCATTCTTCTTGATAAGCCCTCTCCTTTCCTACTTTCAACACTCTACATTTCTCCCTCTCAACGGCTACTGGTATCTTTTTTATGGGTTCTGCTTTTTCTTCTTGCTCTCAGAAGAAAACTGTTTCACAGAATTCTGTCCCTGGATTTCTTATCTCTATGCCTAATACTCAAAGGCAGAGTCATGAACTCCCTTTACCTTCAACTATCACCCAATATAGATGAGCATCAAAACCTTCAGCACTGCGCTCTCTCTTCAAGTGGTAGATCAAAGGTTGCTTTTTAAAATATCTATTCAATTGAGGTAGGTAACAATAAATGAATATGGCAAACTGGATATAAAACAGCAGAAAGAGATGGAGGCCGCAGAAACTAGAGAGATGTACTTAACCACAGGTGTGGCCATCACTTAGCTGCAGCTGGTTCTGCCATGAAGTAATAGAGTTCCAGTGCAGTCGGATATTCTGACTTTTAGAGAAAGGCTAGAAATCTAAATTTAGAAGAGGGAGGGATTATTTAATTTTTTAATGATGCCAACCAAATCCTTTAATGAAAATATCAGGTAGTTTACTTCAGAAATAAACCTGAAAACCCTCACCCTACAATACACTCAGAAGTGAATGAAATAAGATGAATATGCTTATTTAAAACTTTGTTCTGAATAATTTTAGACTTACAGAAAAATTATAAAAATAGTACAGACAGGGAGAGGGGATTAAAGATGGAGATATGAGAGGTGAGACAGAGACCACCTCCTAAAACCACATATAATATGAAAATAGAATTAATACAACTAATTCTGAAAGAGCAACAAGAAAGAAGGCTGTGCCAGACTGCATACACCTGGAGGAAAGAACAGGCCTCACGGAACAGGGTAACACACCAAAGCCGTGACCCGGCGGGACCCAAGCCCTTTCCCCACCCCAGCTCACCAGCGGGAGGAAGAGAAATGGAGCAGGGAGGGAGTGGAGGCCTGGGACTGCTGAACAACCACCCTGGAGATCTGCTCTGGGAGCACGAACCTAGAATTGCATGGTGCTCTGGTGATTAGTGGGGTTAGAAAGCTAAGACAGGCAGAACACCTGGAGAGACTGAGATTCCAGCTGCTTGTGGAAAACAGGGATCCATATCCAGCTGATCTGGGCAGGCAGTCTGAGACTTCCTAAAAGCGGGAGGGCTGCTAAAGGGGCAAGGATTGCACAGAGCTTACTGCTCAGGAGAAAGGACAGGTAGACAAAATTGTCCCGGTGCCCTCTGCCCGGCAGGTTGGGAACTTTCACAATTTTCAGGCACTCTATCCCCTTGGCTGGCTACAAAGGTTCAAGGTCCCCCACCATGATACATCCTCCCTGCCAGCCCACACCTGACTTGCAAACTGGCAAACCCTGCCCTGGCATCAGGCCAGCCAGAGGGAAGCCCAGCCTATAGCAGCTACAAACACAAATCATAGAGGCTTACAGCTGTGTGTTCGGCCCACTGGTTCTGGCAGTGGAGACAGGCATAGCAGCTGGGAAGCAGGAAATAACTCTTTCCTCCCCCCAGGCACCAGCACAACTCCCCTGGGACCCCTGCCATCGCTCCGGGGGCTGAGCAGCTCCAGAGAGTAGAGCTTCTGGGTACTAGAGGGTGCCATGTACAAATATGAAACGTCAAAGGAACCTGGTTCAAAGCAAAATCTCAACACCAGTAAAAGGGTCTAGTGAGACGGAACTAATAAATCTTCCTGAAAGAGATTTTAAAATAAAAATCATAAACATGCTACTGGCAGTACAGAAAAATATTCAAGAATTGAGGACAGATCTAGTCTTTGAGGAACACAATGGAGGGTATTAAAAGCAGATTAGATACAGTGGAGGAGACAGTAAATGAAACAGAAATTAGAGACGAGGAATACAAAGAAGCTAAGGCAAAGAGAGAAAAAAGGATCTCTAGGAATGACAGAATACTGAGAGAACTGTGTGACTAATCCAAATGAAATAATATTTGTATATAGGGGTACCAGAAGAAGAAGAAAAGAGAAAAAGAGATAGAAAGTGTCTTTGAGGAAGTAATTGCTGAAAATTTTCCCAATCTGGGGAAGGAGATAGTCTCTCAGGCAATGGAGGTGCACAGATCTCCCAACACAAAGGACCCAAGGAAGACAAATCAAGACATATAATAATTAAAATGGCAAAGATCAAGGATAAGGGCAGACTATTAAAAGCAGCCAGAGAGAGAAAAAAGATCACATACAAAAGAAAGCCCATTGGGTCATTATCAGACATGTGAAACCTTCATAAGAGTGTATATCAATAATACCTTAATAAAAAAAAAGTACAGATAGTTCACATACCTATCTCCACCTGGCTTTACCAAATGTTAACAACTTACCTAATCATACAATTAATTATCAAAACCAGAAAATCTTTACTGGTATAGCACTTAACTAGAATGCAGAGGTATGTTAATTTTTACCCCCTCCCACTCACATACACCAGTGCCCTTTTTTCTGTTCTAGGATCAAATCCATCATCCTTGCATTTGGTTGTTGTGTCTATCAATTACAAAGGAAAAAATAAAAACAAATAAACTTACAGATGAGTACTGGAGTTAGAAAGAAAACTGCAAAAGAAATCTCCAGGAGTCATAAACAATAACAACAATAAAATGAGAAAATGGTACCAGAGAGTTGTAAATAGGTAAAGATAACAACTAGGTATTTTTTTCCAGTCTCAGTCACTGAGGAGTTTGGTTTTAATGACCATATAGAAATAGAAGAGGAGATCTTGGCTCCTTTCTTCAGTTGGTGAAGGAGGAGGGAGTTGGAAATTAGATTGCCCCATATGTAAATCTGAAATCCAAATAAGAGCCATGACCTCAGGGCAAGGAGGGCCAGAAAAAAATCTACTTACTAGTAGAAGGATATAAAGTAAAGCTTATCTTTGTTGATTTGGGTTTAGGCAGGAAAGCCTTTCTTCCCTACACATTCATATCTATAGGTCTGCCCCTCATACTGATGCAGATTTTAAAAGTATAACCAAGTAGCCTCAGATTTACATACAAAGGGTCCCAGGCTGTGATACATGAAAGAGACAGAAGCAAACACTCTGGAGAGGCATTCTCTCAAACAGAAATTCCAATAGGAAATGGCTCTCTAAAGATGAGCACACAATCCAAAACTACAAAGTATAGGAGCAAACAGACTGCTGTGAGTAAAAGTCATCCAAAAACAGAAAGAGAGCTAGCGATAACAGCAATATTGAATAGTGCTACTAAAATAAATATTTAAGTTATAAAAGGAATACAGGGAATGAAAATATAAGAGTTTTTTTATGAAAGTTGATTTGAAAGAGAAATGAAAAATATAGTCACCAAATTAATAATGGATTGATTAAACGGCAAATATAAAATAACTGAAGAGACAATTAGTGACCTAAAAAATATGAGAAAATTATGGAAATGAAGCACAGAGAAATAATAAAATGGAAAATGCAAAAGAGAGCTTAGAAGATGGAATAAGGAGGTCCAATACACATCTAAAAGGAATTCTTCTAAGAATAAACAGAATCGGGAGGAGATAATATGAAAGTGGTAAGTCCTGAGAACTTTCAGAAATATTTATGACACAAATCTCTAGATTCAGGATTCAAAATCAATTCCAAACAGAATAAATAAAAATAAATTCACACTTAGAAATTATAATAAAACTGCAAGATAGTAAAAGCTACATTAAAAGGGAACAGCTGGATAGATTTCTCAACAGTAACAACAAAAGTGAAAGCTAATATAATCTAAATACTAGGAGAGAAAATAAGAATCAACCTATTGGCTAAAGAATTAGATTGAAAAAAAAATCATTTTAGGTAAAGAAAAACATCAAATCAATACAAAAAACATTCCTGCAGTGTAATGTGCCTATGGTCTACCAGTCTGCAACTTAAATTGAGTGTCGGGCCAACATCTGAACAACCTGGCCAAGGTCATACACATTTTATTTCCAAAATATTCTCCACTTCTTGACGTCCCCATTTCTGTTAAATTAACCACCATCTTCTGGTCACCTAGAGTCAAAACTCCAGAATACCACTTAATTCCTACTCAAATACAAAATCCTAAAAATTCTACCTATATATTTCTTTGTCTTCTGGTCCACACATTCCCACTGCCACCATTCTACTTTAGGCTCACATTATCCAGACACTGAAAAAAGTCTCTTAAATTGATTTCACAACTATCAATTGTCTCTACTCTGTTCAATCCTATCTGATGTACTAGAGTAAATTTCCTAAATTGGAACTTCAGTCATAGCACTCTTCTCCACAAAATTCTTAAGATTCTTCTCAGCCTGGAGAGTAAATGCAACTCCTTATCATGGCATTCAAGTCCCTCTGAATATCTGACCTCAAACTCCCTTTTTGACCTTAAATCTCAACTATTCTTTTTTTTACATTAGTCAAATTGGATTACTGTTAACGAAAATAACATGTTAACCTCCCTCCTCTGTCTGATGCATATTCTTTCCTCTGCTGGAATTCAATTAAAATAAAATGTTAACATATCTACTAAAGGTCTCCTATGTGTAAGACACTTGTGCTTATTAGCACCACGTAAGTGGGATGGGGTAGAAATAAATTATTCACTTATTCACACCTGGTTCCCTGTCTGCGTCTCCTGAGGGAATGCCCTCAGATTCCTCTTCCTCCATTCTTTCCCTTATTCAACAAGCTCATACATTTCCACCTGTCAACTAAAGTGTTCACATAGAAGCCAGATAATCATCCCTAAGGAAAATGTACAGGGGCTTACTGCATTTCACAGATAGCAGAGCAAAATAAAAATGCTACTCCAAGTTCTCTTGGACTGAGGGTCCTAATAACATTATAATGGTGACCCTGAGCTATCACACAGCCTGCCAAAGAAAGAGAACATCATTGGCATTGGCATTTTTCCAAAGAAATATGTGATTTACTTTCAGTTGATCATAAAATTAAACAAAATATTCTACTTCTATTGCATATTTATAAACTATGTCTTTATTCTAATTAAATTTTTCTGTTATGAAACTAAAATGCTGCTCTCACATGGTGGTTCTAAGTTCCTCAGCAATGTTTACCTAGATTAAGATAGTTTTGAGATGGGTTTTGAATTATAGAATATATATGATGCAGTGGTAAATTCTCTCTGTTTGATGGCATAGTGTAAAAGATGCTTTAGAATGAAAAAATCATTTTGTTCATTTATTACAAGAACAATTATCTCTTTTGGATGAACAATTATGTGATTTAAAAAGCAGGGATTCGGAGCAGGGAAGGAAATTAAGGGTGGTTCAATATTTGGCTAAACGTTCAAGGTCAACCAGAAATTTAACCACTGTAGTCTTGTGATTTTTGTGATTTTTGATTACTGGCTTTTTGGAAGAATTGGTTTTATTGTTTATGTTTTGTTGCTAACTACACTTTACATTGGGGGTTGGCAAACTTCTATAAAAGGTCAGATAGTTACTATCACAATTACTCAGCTTTGCTACTGGAGCCTAAAGGCAGCCATACGCAATTAAACAAATAAATATGGTGCCTGTGTTCCAATAAAAGTTTATTTACAAAAACTGGCAGCAGGCTGGATTTGGCTTATGGGCCATTGCTCGCTGATCCCTGTTTTAGACTCACAAAATCAAATTTTAAATAAATTAGTTGAATTTTAATCTTTTCTCCATTGAAAGATGATTAGCTATAGAACCCAAACCAACAAGAACCTAAAGTCTAACAATTGTTGGAGTCTGTAAGGTTTCTGTCTACAAGATTATATCTGAAACAAGGATAAATTTAGGTTTTCTTTCTGATTTGGATGCCTCTTATTTATTTTTCTTGCCTAATTGCTCTGGCTAATACTTCCAGACCATCAGATTTATTATAAAACCACTGAACTAATGTCTATTCTACCTACAACAAAGGATTATTCCTATGCTCAAATGAGATGTGGAAAAATTGCTTTGTAAACTATGAAGTACTACAGTATATACTAGAAAGAAAAGGTAGTGGACTTGGATTCAGGGAATGTGATTTTGAATTCTGCTACACTTAGTTGTGCAATTCTGCCTGTTAGTCTTGCTGAGTTTCTAGAAAATTTGGAATATTTTCACCTCCAGCCTAAACTAGTAAGTGAAAGCTATTTACAAAATATTAAATACTATACAAATTTAAGTTATTATATTTTGTTTTCTTTGGTCATTATTTCTAAATCTCCTACCTAAAACTACTATTATTAATAATTTAGTAGTTATAAAATCTGGTTATGAACTAAAGCTTTTTATTGGTTAAAGTTGCTGTTACATATCATTATAGACTTTGAAGCAGAAACATTGCTAGCTTTAGTAAAAAGGGCTTTAAATACTTTAGTGCAAAGTATTTTAATATAGTCCACCAATATGCAAACAATAGAGGGCAACTCTATTAGTTCATGCACTGTTTTGCACATGGAAACCTAGGTCAATTATTAACCATTGAGGGTAACACTCATAAACTATATAGTATGCAGTAAACATGTCTACCAAGTAAATTAAAGAACCCCTAAACAATGTAGCAGCTGAGGCAAACTAGGACTTGATTTAAAATCTTTAGAAACAGAGGTTTTAATTCTAGAAGTGGGAGAGGAGAAGTCATACTGTTAAAGCAAACAGTACTTCAAGTCTTTATAAGATTTCCAATTTTCCTCAAGACATATGTTCACTTAGGAGATCACAGGTCAGGTTTTATTATACATTGTAAATAATGTAAGTAAGTAATAATGACTACAAACCAATGCCCCAATTATAGGAGCTTGGATTCTATCATGTATGTTTTAAATATTTGTTAAACAGTAATTTAAAAATGCCTTATGCTTGTTGGTCCCCATGGGCATATTGAGTAGAATCTGTATATGGGCATTTGACAAACACCTGAATTAAAAATTTTAGATCCATATCTTCCTAAATTTCATGTATCTTGCCATCATTCTGAATAGCATTCAGAATCACATCAATCATTAGAAGTAGAAAGACATTTTACCACTGGCATGATGCCTCACTTCTAATGTATAAGTGATTGATAATAGGTTACTTGCCCAGTTCAGTTTTCTGTACTCCACTGAACACTGATCCTCTCATCAAAGCAGGGGATATTATAAACTTTTACTCATTTACTATTCTCTGCTTGGCTGGACAGCAGTCCCTAAAGGTACCCAATAATAACTGTTCCTTTTCATAAACTGGTCTTAGTCATTCACAGCCTCTATTTCTTTTGTGCTTGAGTAAATCATATTTCCAGATGAAAATAAAAAATACTTTTATTAATGGCTTTTATTATTTTTTAAAGTGCTATAATTTCAAAGATCTTAATTGTCTAAAGAATGTAAATGGATGTAAATTCCCCAGATCAGCTTTCTAAAAAGGAAATCCAGATACTAAAAATAACTTCAAGATGTGGAATGCTGGGAAATATCAGGAGCAGACAAGGTAACTTGTGTGCGACTGTCAGAGACAGGAGACTGACTTAGAGCAAAGCTATTAGGCTGCCCTACAGACAGCGAATTAAGAGCCAAAGAATTCTGGTAAGTGGAACTCATAGCCACAACTCAAAGGTAAGTTTAATATACATGTAACATAGGAAAAACCTGCCATATCCACTACATATATAATGGAGAAAAAGCAGTGCCATGTAATGAAAGCAACTGCACAAATGTCTTCAAATAGAATGACAATAATGTTACAGATATGACTGTATATACTTCAAGGATCACTTGGAGAACAAAATAATATGCTAGATTCAGACTATAAAATTCATTAAAACAATTCCTGGGCTATTTTAAATTATATTCTAATAAAAGTTTTTAATATATTTTTAATTTATCCATTAATAAAATATTCTAAGAACAAACCACTACATAAAAGTAAATATTGCTACAAAATTCATCATTAATGCCTATATATAAAATTCTACAATTAGAAATGTCAGCAGAAGCTAAAAATGTAAGTGTCAAGTTTGCATTACAAAAACAAAGGTTATTGGTTGATTAAGATGGATAGAAGATGGAAGTAATGAGTATCAACAGCTTCACACTGAGAAAAGAACATTTCATAGTCAAAGATAGGGCTTGATCTTGGCAAGAAGAGTCATATATCTCTGATATTAGTTGAAGAAGAAATTATGTAGGAGATGGTTCAAAGAAAACAAGACAAATAAAAAGCAAAAAACCCTGCAAAACTATCATTAATGGAAATGTAACTCTTGTATGTGCCCTGATGATACATGAGTGGTGTCATTTTCTTTGTAACATCTTCAGTTACATTACTACTAACTCCAGAAAGATATGCTGGACTTTTTTGCTTTATTTTCTAAAACTATCCACATATCATTGGTTATTATGTTGCCAAGGTAGTATTCATAAAGGTCAATGAAAAGTAAACCATGAAATCTATACATCAGAAAACAACAAATAATAATTAAGAATCACAGCAACTTCACTCTTCAATGGCACAGGGTCAATGCCAGTGTTAGAACCACAGAGATCACTCACTCTACCTACAATAGCATTTCCAAAGTACCTATGAACTAACCCTCAGCAAAGTGAGAACTTTTCTTTCCCTTAATCATTACTTTCTTCTTAAAATAGAGGCAAAACCAGATATTCCAAACATGACAAGAGAGTGGAAACCCATCTATCTCAGGATCACCTAGGGAGTTTGTTATAAAATTATTTCAGGGCCTAGTCTCCAAACATCCAGAATCAATTTTAATAAGTATAATCCCTGTATCCATATTCTTAATAAACTCTTAAACACTAAAAGTTTGAGTACTAAAAAAAACTTTGCATTTTACATAGAATGTACACATTAGCAATATAAAAGGAAAATGAGACATCTTTTCATTATTTTTTATTTGTTAATTTTTCTTAATTAAGTACATTCTGTTTTCTAAATATTACTCTTTAGGAAAATAGTTGACAAGCTAAATTTAAGTGGTCTTCATCTGACACTCTTCTAAAGGTACCTGTATGATTTGTGCCTAGCTCCTAATTTTTTCTGAGACATTTTAAATCCCTCCTTACAATTTCTGAATTAAAGTGACAATTGGTATGCTCTTTCTTAATTGAAATATAATTCATACACTATAGAAACCACCATTTTGAAGTGTGCAATTCAGTGGTTTTTATATATTCACAAAGCCATGCAACCATCTTCATTAATTTTCATTTCATTTTCATCACACCAAAAAGACACCCCATACATTAGCACTCACTCTCCCTTTCCCCACTTTCAACTCCTGGCAACCACTAATGTTTTGCGTTCTATGGATTTGCCTATTCTGGATATTTTATGTAAATGGAATCATATGTGGTTTTTGTGTCTGAATTCTTTCACATAGCCTAATGTTTTCATGGTTCATCCACAACATAATACAAGCATGTTGTTGTTGTAATTTCATTACTGTTTATAGCTGAATAATATTCATTGTGTGGATATTCTATATATTGTTAATCCATTCATCAGTTGATAGACAATCGTGCTGTTTCCATTGTTTAGCTATTATGAATAATGTTGCTATGAACACTAATGTACGTATTTTTGTGTGGACATATTTTTTCAATTCTCCTGAGCATATACCTAAGAGAGGAATTGCTGGTTACTCTGTGTTTAACATTCTAAGGAACTGGCAAACTTTCCCAAAGAGTACAACATTTTACATTCTCACTAGCAATGTATGAAGGTTCCCATTTTTTCATATCCTAACCAACACTTGTTACTGTCTTTCTTTTTGATTATAGTCATGCTAGTGGATATAAAGTGGTATCTTGTTAAAGTGGTCTTCTTTGCATTTTTCTATGACTAATGACATCATGATCATTTCATGTGCTTTTTGATGACTGAGTCCTTTTTGTAGAAATATCTATTTAGATAACTTTGCTCAGTTTTTAATGTGGTTGTCTTTCTATTGTTCAGTTGTAAGAGTCCTTTGTATAATCTGGATAGTAGACTCTTAAAAGATATATATTTGCAAATATTTTCTACTGTTTAATGGACTATCTTTTTATGTTCCTGATAGTGTCTTTTGAAGTATACAATTTTTTAACTTTCATAAAGTCCAATTTACCTTTTTCTTTGATGTTTTTAGTACCGTATTTAAGAAACCATTATTTAATTGATTCACTGCTTTTATTCCTTATAAAGCAAAAAATATTTTAGAACCAATTAACCCTAGCCTATTGTAATTCTAAAGTCATAATCTATAAATGTACGTATGCTTCTTTCCCATCAATATTAATTACTTTATATATCTAAAACTAATTCTTAGAGTTTCCAAAGAATTATTTTTCAAAGTATCCCAAGTCATAGAATCTGTCTGAGCCTGTTTTCTCATTTTTATATGATTGCTATGGATAAATCATTAGGTCTTATAGTCAAATGAATTAACAATTTAAGAAACTACTTTAGTAACAAGCTACCATTTTCTAGGTGCTTTCCATCTTGAGAGGACCAGAGTGAACAAAAAACAGTAAAGATAGGGAGAAAATATGTAGGTATCACAATTCTATCAGCTATGAAGTTCATAGTTCTTCAAGCATTTAAAAATAACATCATTAATGACAAATTAGGTGCAAAAAAGGGAAAGATCTCAAAAGATGGCATCTTGCTAATTGCCAGTGATGTGACTAAATAGGGTGTAGACTCATTGTACTTCTGATAGACATCAATATATATACTCTTTTTTGCCTAATGGTGTAAAAAACTAGTCAAGGACTTGATGGCATCACTTGAATATCTGTGACTATTTTGTGGTCCCAAAGATAATTCAGATGGTTTCATATTTTGTCTCTATGGAAATTCCAAAAATAAAAATTCTCAATGAGAAATATAAAAAATAAATATAAAACACAAATACATAATTTACAGATAAGAGAATTGAAGACAACTAATTTCAACAAAGTTTAGGGATACAAAAACAAGAGAGGAGCCTTGACATCTTCTTATTTTATGCCAGTAGACATTTGTGAGAAAACTGCTTAGGAGAGACTACCTACAGAGGACTGGAATGAAGTCAGAAAGCCTGCCTCTAAGAGGCCAAAGAACTGTGGTTCTGAAAAGTTGAGTTGTATATATCCACGGGGTTCTTATATTTTTTCAAAGCAAATTATGCCAATGTTTCTAAGATAGTTCTTTGACTAAACTTAAATTTACAGAAACCTTTAAAAGTCAAGAGTGGTGAAGAAACTAAATAGAATCTCAAAAGAATATAGTAGAAAGTAATACAAATGGAAAATGATTTAAACTGACATACTATTAAAAAAAATATTTAATGTTCATGAGAGCCAACCCTCTGATGAGAACAAATGTAGAAATAAATAGGAAAAATTCTGTGGGCTGCCAAAACGATAGTAAACAAACACCACAGTCTGCCAAGATGATCTGTATTTGGAACATCTATATAAACTCTACTTTCACCAAGCCCTGTTCACCAAGTTTATGCATATCTATTTGTTTTTAGATATACTCTGAAAAAGAATATTTAATAACTAATTTCAAATGAGCAATTTTTTATGCATGGTTATATGAACATTAGCAAGGACTACTACATGCAGAAATTGCTCAAAGTGGTACTAAAAGAGTATACTGTTCTCTAAGAACACATTTACGAATGTCACCAAAGGAAAAATTACTTAAAATGATTATTACTTTTTGGTCAATTTTCTATAGATAACTAAAAAAACTTTCCGAGACCATGGAGCACTTACATAATTTACAGATGTCTGGCATGCAGGTATACAACTCTTGTAGGATGTAAGTATCTTGCAGGCATTTGCAATTGTCCTATAACTGTCATATAACTGTCATGACAGTCAATGGCTGAGGTCTGCAGAGTGCTATTGTTATTCTTGATCCCCAAGTTAACAGGTATCATCTTTATTTTCTAATCTAATCTTTTGGTCACAAGTCTTAGATTATAAATTTCAAAATGGTGTTTACAAACCACTAAATAGAAAATGAAAACCTAACATTCATAGAATACTCAGAAAGGAGCTACTTGGAAAAATAACTCAAATTGAATACTCAAATTATTTTCAGTATATGAACAAAACCCAAAAAAGCCTAAGTGGCTTTTCTTTTCCTTGCAAAACATTTGCTGGAAATATTTCTTTTTCCAATATCATATATTGTCTCAAACTAGCAGACCAATGTAAATACAAAATCTACAACTCTACATATAAAAGCAAAATAAAAAACACAAAGTATCCCCAAAACTTACAATACAGAATCTGCATTATAGCCATACAAGGGAAGGCAAACAGACTAAGGTATTAGAAACAAACAAACCAAAAAAAAAAGTCCCCTTTTTTGAATTGATCAAGTAAATATACTGGACAAATTTATTTAATTTTTAAAATTTATGTATTTATTTTCCACTACAAATATATGCCTAACTCTGTGGCATCTACTACACTAAAAGCAGAGAGAAAAAAATCATCAGGAAGATTAAAAAGAGAGTAAGATAAAAATAAAAAGGAAGTCAAGGAAATGGATCAGGAGTAAAAAGAGAAAAGGAAGACGGACAGACAGAGGAAGGAGGGAAGAGGGGGCAAATTGGCTTAGTCAGACTCTCTCGGGACAGTGTGCTGAGTTACCAGACCAGAAGCGAGGGGTTGAAAGCTACTACTGATAACTGGTTGAGGCTGAAAGTGCTATTTAAGTGCTTGGTGTCAGTCGAAAAAGAGGGAGGAGAAGTTTGAGTCTGAGGATGCCAAGTGCACTCCCAGCCAGCAGAGTAAAAAGGAAGCATTAACAGTAGCCTCAGGGGATGCAAAATATTCTCTCCATGAGCCAGAGGGCATATGCAGCAATAACACTGAGTAGCAGCTGCATAAGGGGATAAGGAAATAAAGAAGCCACAGGAAAATTTCAGCTATAGATACATATATAAGGCAGTCTAGACCTTGATATTTGGAGGAACAAATTGCCTGGAAATAACACTGCCATGTGTTTACTGCCAATGGGTTACTAATAAACAACCAGAATGCAGTAGATAGAAATACAGTTTGCCAAACTATACTGAGTATTGATCTAGCTCTGTGGAATAGTAGTTTTGCTGAAAAGATCTAACTTGCATACTCTGTGTTTTGCTTTCTAATTACCAAAATCTTCATTCATTGTAACTATCTGAAAAATATACCAAAAATATTTAAAATGAAGAAAAAAACCATTTACTAACAGTTTATAGCAACTATAAAGCACTAATATTTTCTAAACATTATTTCATAAAGCACAGTTTAACAAACTAAAAAGTATACTTGCCTTTGTAAGGTTATAATGCAATTTCTGTAAGTTTATAGTGTTTTTTTTTTTATCTTACATGAAGAGAAATTTTCTCCGGGCACACTGTGTAATATCAATGCCTGATTTGTCACATAGCATAAACTACTAATTGTCTCCTATTATCTATTTTATCCTTCTCACTTTTAACAATAGACATATCTTCCCTTGCAGTTTTAGAGAACCCAGCTTGATATTATATTTTCTAATCTCCCAATGCAGCTAAAAGTGATCATGTGACTAAGTTTTAGAATCAAGACCTGTGATGTAATCAACTTCATATTCACATTCATAACAAAGAAGCTGCTTGCCCTCTACTGACTCTTGTCTCTTTCCAAGGGCAAAAATGTGACCATGAAAATTAAGTGCAAAAGAGGAATAAACTGGAGGCAAAGGTGAAACAAGGCACAAGGAATGTAGTGAAATCATGGATTAGATTTTTCCTAGTTCCTTGGATTGGCCACCAGCTCAGACCTTACATTTCATCTCCATTTAAATAACTACTTAATAGTTTCTATAGAAACTGTAAATCATAAAACTGGCAGTAAAAGAGTTATATTTAGAAAAACAAGATATGTATATATAGTTTAAAAAGGCAATATGATCAGATGGAAGCCATAAAAGATGAATTACACTCAAATATGAAATGTATTTCTCATAGTGAGAGAGAAAAAAAAACCTTCAATACCCAGCTCAAATGTCTCTTAAATATCTCCATACCCTGAAAAAAGTTGGTTGCTCTGTCATGTATGCTCCAATTTATCACATTCTGTATCAATTATTTCTGGTATTAAGTGGCAAATTCCTGCAGGGTAGAGATTCTATTATATTCCATATTTTCCCAGAATTGAGCAGTGTTTCACACATGAAAGGCACCAATAAATATTTGCTGAATGAAACACTGGACTTCTAGAAGCAATGAAAGAAATGTGCTGAAAAATATTTTTTTAATGATTTTTCTCTACTTGCAAGTCATGCATTCTAATAAAATCCTTCTCTTTCATCTTTGCAACTCCAGACCCTGAGCTCACAATTTATTTCTTTTATGGCATCATCGATCTCACATTGTCCATAACCACTAACTTTTTGGAGTGGAAATGCAGATTCTATCAGCCAGTGCTAGATTATAAGCATTTAATTCATGAATTGCAGACATTTTCACGTAAAGAGTAGGCTGAACACATTTTCACAGGAGTAATAAATAACTTCAGATGTCCTTGTGAGAAACTCAGCAATAGGGCTAACCTATTAATTTTCTCTACTGAATGCATTTCCACACCAAAAAAGTGTTACTTATCATTATTTTATGTTACCACAGTGGAGAAGATTTAATCTTCTTTTACATCACAATTCCCTGGCCTCAGTGGCCATTGATCTTTCAGTATTATATCTGTTTTAAGCCTATCATAATGCTTAAAACCTACTGTCATTATTTAAAATGTCCATTATCTATTTACTGTCAGCATAGGAGAAGTAACATAACCATGGTCACAAGTTAGCTAATAATGAAGATCTGCAACTACTCTCTGACAATTCTGAGTATAATATATGCATCAGACATGTTCATGTATATATCATACAACTTCACAAAATTACTGAGGTGTTAATATGGAAGTGTAAAACACACAACTAACTCCATTACAAATGCTAATTATGTTACTTAAGTTTAGTTGAATTAGAGTTATAGGTCTACCAATGAACATTCATTGATATCTTACTAACTTTAAGCCACTACTTACAAGTAAGGAGAGGAAGGAAAAACAAGGCTAATAGCAGTAAGTATAATAAATGGCAGAGTAAAGAGTCATAAGAAAAATTACAAAGTACACCTAGGATTTCATAGGAAAAATAAAGGCCTGGTAGCCTTGCCTATTATATACTTACGTATCAGAAGTACTAAAGTGAGATTTAAATTTGTTTGGGTTCTAGGAGTAGAATGAGCGTTTGTCGGAAGAAATTACAGGGAAAATACTTGACTCACTATAAGTGATATTTGAAAATAGAATGTTGGAGACAGAAAATTCCTGTGATAATATACTACAGGCATAATTTCTACATGTAGCAGAGGTGTCAATGTTGGGATTGGTGGGGGGTACCTGAATAAATACTATTTATGATATGCTTACAGTCATGGTTTAAATGCAGGAGAATAACATGACTGCACTGCCCATTTGGAAGATAATATATTGGCAGTTTATTAAATGTGTAAAGAGGTAGGGAGACTAGTTAGAAGCTACTGGATAGCCCAAATAAGAGATAAGAAAGCTGGTATGGTGAAAATGAACAAGAAGAGTCAGGAAAATGTTCTAATTACCTCAATCAATTGCATGTTAATATTATCTATTATTGTACTAGTAAGATGAAACAGGATTTTAAAAGTTACTTAATAGAACTACTATTTATCCTATTATTTATAATTTCTTACTGTAATATATTTTGAAATCCATAACAACATAATCTGAACTATAATATGTTCAAAACTGAAAATTTACCTTTCTCAAAAAAGCCTATTTCTTCCTCTTACTATAATAACTATTTCAATTATTAATAAGATAATTCACTCAGTAACTAGTTAAAAACTCAAGTAATCTTCAACTTCTTCCATTATATCCATGGCTCAGATTTCCAGAATGTCTTCTCTATCTCCTCTGCCTCTGTTTTGACTAAAGTTACCACCATCTCTTGCTTGGTTCTCTTTAATTCTAATAGCTTTCTAACTGATCTTGTCCCTACTCTTTCCCAACTCTAGTCCAAAGTTCACATTACCATCATCTTAATGAATACATTAAATATAATTATGTCCCCCCATGTTTTTTTTTCAAGTTCAAATATGCTTGTTTTTGAGGCTAATTCTTTTTTTTTTAATTTTTTAATTTTGATATCATTAATGTACAATTACTTGAACAACATTATGGTTACTAGACTCCCCCATGTTTTTCTAGTGGTTCCTGGCTGTCTATAAGATGAAGAATCAACTCCTTAGCAAAGTATAAAAGACGTCTTCATAAATGGGACCTCCACCTACTTTTTAGGCCTTATCCTTGGCTATTCTTTTCCAATAAACCTATGTTACATCCATACTGAAAATTTCATTATTTCCTAGTCATTTCATATATTTTCCAGACAGTAAGCTTACTCATTTCCCATGCCACATGCCAAATGTCAGTGTCTGAGCAAGGAATATTTTTAATCAATCTCTATATAATAAATAAATAAGTGATCTTCGTATTCTATTAGTAGTTGACTCCTTAGAATGACTGAAACAAATTTTTTCCCTAAACATCCTTTCCCTGTAGACTACTGAACTTTTTTCTACTGTACAACATGCCACATGTGACCATTTTTGGGACACAATATACTTATTTGTTAATTAAAAAAAACCCAACATCTAAGAATAAATTATTAAGATGTTGGTGTATTTCCTCATAATATTTTTATCATGCCTAGATATCATACAAATAAACACACTTTTATTTTTAAAAATTTTAGATTGAGTGTAATTGACAAAATTATATATATTCGAATGTATACACTTTGATGACTTCACATATGTATACTTTGTAAAATGATAGCTACGATCAGATTAATTAACACATCTATCACCTAATATAGTTTTACCATTTTTTTTAGTGTGTGTGGTACAAAGACTTAAGGTCTAGTCTACTCTTTTAGCAAATTTCATATATACAGCATAGTATTATTAGCTAACTGCAGGTTTTCATTTGCATGCAGTGCATTAGGTCCTGGAGTTTACTCATCATACAACTAAAGGCTTGTACTCCTTGACCAGCGTCATCCATATCGTCCACCACTCCAGACCTTAGTAATCACCATTCTATTGTTTCTACGAATGAATTTGACATTTTCATTTTTAAGATTCCACATGTAAGTTATGTCATACAGCATTTTTCTTGCATGCCTAATTTCACTTAGTATAACATTCTCCAGGTTTATCTATGTTATTGCCAATGAAGGATTTCCTTCTCCCTCCACTGTATACACACCACATCTTTATCCATTCATCCACTGTTGGACAGTTAGGCTGTTCACATATCCTGGCTATTGTGAATAATGCGGTAAACAGAGGAATGCACATATCTCTTTGAGATACTGATTTTGTTTCCTTTGGATATATATTTAGAAGTGCGATTGCTGGATCTTATGGTAGTTCTATTTTTTGTTTTTTGAGGAACCTCCATGCTGTTTTCCATAATGGCTATAACAAATTTATACTCCCACCAACAGTGTCCAAGCATTCATTTTTCTCCACATCCAAGTCAACACTTGCTCTATGTTGTCTTTTTGATAAAAGTCATCCTAACAGGTGTGATATCACATTGTGTTTTTGATTTGCATTTACCTGATTATTAGTAATGCTACCCCTTTTCATGTACCTGTTGGCCATTTGCAGCACGTCTTTGAAAATACTTCTATTCAAGTGCTTTGTCTATTTTTTAATCACATTGTGTGTTTGTTTTTATTATTGAGTTATATGAATTCTTTATATATTTTGGGTATTAACCTCTTATCTGATACATAGGTTTGCAAATATTTTCTCCCATTCTGTGGTTCTTGTCAGTTTGTTGATTGTTTCCTTTGCTGTGCAGAAGCTCTGCTGTCTGATGTAGTTCCATTTGTTTATATTTGCTTTTGTTGTCATAGCAAAAAGATCATTGCCAATACCAAGCTCCAGGAGCTTTTTTCCTATGTTACCTTCTAGGAGTTACACAGTTTCATTTCTTTCATTTATATCTTTAATACATTTCAAGTTAATTTTTGTAAGTTGTGTAAGGCAGAGGTTTCATTCTTTTGCATGTGGATATCCAGTTTCCCCAACACCATTTATTGAAGAGATTACTTTTCCTCCATCATGTATTTTTGGCATCTTTGTCAAAGATTAGTTCACTGTATATGTGTGGGTTATATCTAGACTCCCTATTCTGGTTCATTGGTCAATGTATCTGTTTTTATGGAAGCATCATAATGTTTTGATTACTAAAGCTTTGTAATATAGTTTGAAATCAGGAAGTGTGATTTCTCCAGCTTTGTTCTTTCTCAAGATTGCTTTGGGTATCTTCTGTGGTGCCATATGAACTTTAGGATTTTTTTTCCTATTTCTGTGAGAAATGCCAATGGAATTTTATTTTTTTGGCCAATGGAATTTTTAAAGACATTACATTGAATCTGTAGAAAGCTCTGGGCAGTATGGACATTTTAACAATACTAGTTATTCCAATCATTTAACATGGGGTATTTTTCCATTTGTTTTTGTCTTAAGATCTTTCATCAATGTCTTAGTTTGCAGCGTAGAGTTCTCTCATCTCCTTGGCTAAATTTCTTTCTAAATATTTAATCTTTTTGAAGGTATTGTAAATGAGATGTTTTTTTTAAATTTCCCTTTCTAATAGTCATTGTTAGTGTATGGAAATACAACTGATTTTTGCACATTGGTCTTATATCCTACAACTTAACTGAATTTGTTTTTTTAATTCAAAAGTTTTTTTTGTGGAGTCTTTTATGGTTTTCTATACATAAGATCATGTCATCTGCAAAGGTAATTTTACTTCCATTCTGATTAGAATACCATTTACCTCTTGTCTAGTTGCTCTGGCTATGCCTTCCAGTACTATGCTGAATAGAAATGGTGAAAGCAGGCTCCCTTATTGCTCCTGATCTCAGTTTTTCACCATTGATTATGATGTTGGCTGTGGCTTGTCATATATGGCCTTTATTATGTTGGGGTACATTCTTCAATACATGAGTTGTTTTAGTGTTTTTATTATAAAAGTCTGTTGAATTTCATTAAGTGATTTTTCTACATCTATTGATATTTCATTTTTTTCCCTTTCAATTGATCAATATATCACATTTACTGATTACTATATGTTGAACTATCTTTGCATCCGGAGATAAATCCCACTTATCATTGTATAAGTGTATGATTCTTTTAATATGATGTTGAATTCAATTTGCCAGTAGTTTGCTGAGCATATCTGCATCTATGGTCATCAGGGGGGATATTGGCCTATAGTTTTGCTTTTGTCTTCTTTTGTAGTAGCTTTGGTATCAGGATAATTGTAAAATGAGTTTGGATGTGATACTTTTTCTCATCCTTTCACTTTGAGCCTATGTGTGTCCTTAAAGCTGAAGTCAATATTTTGGGGTTAATGTATAGTTGGGTCCTGTTGTTACCCATTCAGTCACTCTATGCCTTTTGACTGGAGTATTTAATCCATTTACATTTAAAGTAATTATTATATGTAAGGACTTACTAATGTCATTTTAATAATTATTTTCTGGCTGTTTTGTCATTCCTTTCTTCCTCTCTTTCTGTCTTCACTTATGAATGGATGAATTTATGAAGTAGCATGTTTTGATTCTCTTCACCTTTTTGTGCATCTAGTGTAGGTTTTTATTTTGTAATTACAATAAGACTACACAAAACATCTTAAGTTAATAACAATATAATTTAAACTGAAAAACTTAACTTTGGTTGCATATAACAAATTATACTCTTTTACTCCCCCTTCATATTTTATGTTTTCACACAACTTATATCTTTTTACATTGGGCATCCATTAACAAATTATGGAAGCTACAGTTATTTTTAATTTTATCCTTTAATCTTCATGCTACAGTTAAGTGATTAACACAATATTACATTAAACATATTCTGAATTTGAGTATATATTTCTCTTTACTGGTTTGTTTTATATTTTCATACGTTCTCATGTTACTAATTAGCATCCTTTCACTTCAGCTTGATGAATTCCTTTCAACATGTCTTGTAAGACTGGCCTAGTGATGATGAACTCTTGCTTTTGCTTGGGGAAGTCTCTCTCTCCTCCGTTTGTGAAGTACAGCTTTGCCTGGCAAAGTATTTTTGGTTGGCAGTTATTTTCGTTCAGCACTCTGAATATATCATCCCACTCTCTCCTGGCTTAAAAGGTTTCTGAAGAGAAATCTGTTAACAGCCTTATGAAAATTTCTTTGAAAATTTCTTTGTATTAAGCAATTTTTTCTCTCGTTGCTTTAAAAATTCTGTCATTGCTTTTCCTACAAAGCCAGGACATGTTTTGACAGCTTCCTGTTTGTTTTCTCTGGAGCTGTGCTGAATACTCAAGCTTGTATGCTTTCTCCCAATTCCCCAGATTTGGGTCAACTTTACTGTCTGCAAAGGTTTGCACTCACTGCCCTGAAGGGCATGCACAGGGAGTCAGCCACGTGGTAGGGGGATACGGGGGTGAGATACATGGGCCACTGTGGGTGCCTGTTGCATAGCTCACAAGTAGGTTTCCTGATGAACTCTAAGAAGCAGTAGGATCTGTGTCCCTCTGATACCCTTCAAGAACCTTGGCTGCTGTTTTTCCATCCTCTCCCTACCCCTCAGTATTCTAGATGGGGCAAGAAAGAAGTAGGCTTCTTTGGCACCATTCCACAGAGCTGGACAAGGTGGGTGCTCACTCATATGCTCTCACTTCCCCTTGCGGGATAAATCACAAGCTAAGCAGGTCTCTTTTGGCACTGAGCTATGCTCCCTCGGGGGACGGATGCAGGTGAAATCAAACTCTTCCTCTTCCTCCCTAATGCATCTATCTTGGAATTTTTTCCCCAACAGTGTTCTGAAATTTTTCTGCTGAACTCTAGGATTTCCACAAAGGCACTTTCATTCATGGGTGATTGACAAAATTAATATTCTTTGGGGGTAAAATGGTAGAAAACTCCTACTCTGCCATTTTTCTGACATCATTCTCCATAAACACACAATTTTATATCATGCATTTTTATATCCTAGATTTTCCTTTCTACTAATTTATAAATTATTAAGTGAATTTTGAGATTTTAATTTTTTCATGATGAAAACTGAAAATGTATTTTTCTTCTCATTAAACACTAACTGCTTGTTTCAAAATATAGGATCTAAAATATATTCTTAAAATAGGTATGATTTCATTCGTACAACTTCAATTTAATTAATATATGTGGTATTATAATTTTGTCAGAGATACTACAGTAAAGAGCTTAATAACACAGACTTCTTGCTTCGGAATGTGAACTCAATATTTATCAGTTCTGTGATCTGTTAAATTACATAACCTCTCTCTGTCTCTGTTTTCTAATCTATAGAATGGGGGAATTAACAGAATTTATCTTATGAGACTTGTGAAGATTAAATGAGTTAATCCATAAACTGCTCACAAAGAATCTCCAATGCATACAAGTGCTCAAAGAATAACACTATTATTACTATCTTTCAAAAAATCTAAACTTTAATAAAAATATCTTACCAAACAAAGCAAAATATAAACAAATATTGCTTATGGAAAATATATAATGAGCATTATAAAAAAGTATAAGGGGCATTTAAATATATTTTTCTATCTTCTTTACTGTAGGAAAGAACAAAGATAGAAAGAGGAAAATAAGGGAACATAAGATGTTTGCCAGAGATACTTTCTCTACAGACATTACTTTGTTTGGATAGAAATATGTGAGATGGTGAAAGGAACGATCTTAAATAAGCAAGGGACTAACAAAGTAAAATGGATGATGATCTCATTAAGAAAAAAAAACAACAACTCTACTATATAATAAATATAATCTAAGGGAAATGCTGTAAACACTTTCACTTAAAAATGCTGTTGGACCCAGAAGAGAAAAAGCCAACTGACAGAGCTACATTTGATGTGCCGATAAAAAAGAAAAACTAGATTCTGCTATATAAACAGTGGTACACAGTCTGTACTTTGGCTCTCAATATTTCTACTATGCTGTACAGAATAATTTGGTTTTTATTTGAAAGTAACTATTATAATTGATACAAAACATGGCTTACAGGTAAAATTCTTTTGTATTTTTGAATAGTTAAAAATATATTTCCTAAGTAAGAGAGAAAAATATTAATTCAGAGATAGTCATGTTGGTAGAAATCTTGCATGCAATCATTTAGAGTAATTTTTCAATATCACTTCTGAAAACTCCAACTTAAACTGTCAAATATAAATGTCCCAAGAAGTTAAAATGCAAAACCCTAAACTGCAAAAGAAGCATGGTTTCAGAATTCCTGCTACTTCATAGCAATACATTCTTTATCTTTTTTTTACAATATCTTTATTTTAGAATTGCTGTTCATATATTTTCTGGATTAATCATGTACTTAACCAGAAATTATCTTTATTAAATACCTGTATTTTATTGAAATATTATGTTAATCCTTCATGTACTATTTTGTGTCACTTATTTCATCAATTTCACTACTTGATAGGATTTCTCACACCAAAGGACTCACACTCAGGTATGACACATACAGAAGCTAATGGCTAAATTCCCCTCTCCTGTGGCCACAGCAGAAACCACTAACCATTCTTGGCACATTCCAGGCAGACACTGAAATTGAGCAGAGTTGGTCCTCAAGGAAAAGACTAAGTTCTACTGTTGTCCTAAAACATTTTGGTTTCTCCTGATATTTTTCTGAAGACTCATCCATTTTTCATTCATTCTTTCAAAAAACATGCTCATAATACCTGCTACAGGCCAGATACTGTGATAGGCTTGGGGATACAAATTAGAATAAAAGACGTCCTCAAGTGACTCAACACTTTGTGAAGGAAATAGACAAGAATAAAAACCATTAAAATGCTAGAAGTGTGTATATATAGTTAAAAGAACACACAGGAGAAGCATCTAAGGCAGACTCTTGGTGTGTTTGGAGGTGGGGGAATGTTACATAGCGGATGGAGGTATAATTAAAGGCTACTCAAGGGAATTCTGAAAAGTATCCAGAAATTAGTTAAGTAAAAGATGGTAGGAAGGGAGGGAACAAAGAAGGGAAAGGGAGAAGTATGTGTGTTTTAGGGACATGTAAAATGTTCAGTGTGACAATAATCTGCAAGAGCTGAAGTTGGGGGAGCAGGCAGACAGATTGTGAAGGCCCTTGTATGTCATTCAAGGTTAGGAAGACCTTATGTATGTAATAAAGTTGGAAAGGCTACAAATAACCACTATGCCATTTTAAAAGCAGCATTTGTGAGAACCTCCAATTTAGGGAGTACCCAATTTATAAAAACCTTGATACAGCATAAAGAAAAGTAGTTGCCTTCTATGATTTCCTATGATACTAAATAGAATGTTCTCTCAGGATGATCCAGGAACATGTAAGTGATCTGTTCCTAGATGCAGATTACATTTCTTCAAAGAATGTGGATCACAACTTATGCCATTTTACTTTTGAGAGGGATTTGAATCAGAATCCATTATATAAAATTATCTGGCATAGTTAGCATAACTGAGTAACTGTAATACAGCTTAACAAAAATAAAAATGAGAGGTATCACAAAAAGACTATTTCAAAAAATGTTTTGGAAAAGACAAGGCTAAATGGGTGTTACGGGATTTAGCTGTGTGCGTTCCAAAAACATGATGGTGTTCTAAATCCCCGTACTTAAGAATGTGACCTTATTTGGAGATAGGGTCTTTAAAGAGATATGTGGTTAAAATTCAGTCATTAGGGTGGACCCTAAACCATTATGACTGGTGTCCTTCAAAAAGAGGAAAATCTGGAGAGAGAAAGAGACATGCACACAGGGAGAACTACATATGAAGACTGGAGTTATGCTGTGAGAACACAAAGATCAACCAGAAACAGAGAGACCTGGTAGGCACCCTTTTCTCTCCCTTCAGAGCGAACAGGACCCAGCTGACACCATGGTCTCAGACTTCTAGCTTCCAGAAGCGTGAGGCAGTAAACTTCTGTTGTTTAAGATGAAGGGATAAAGCTCATATAAAAAAAGGGACACAGAGGGGGATGTTAGCAATAACGAAACTGGGTAAAGAGTATATGAATGTTCTTACATGATGTGTGTATTTTTGTGACATTTTTAAGTTTGAAATTATTCTCAAAAATAATGTAGAAAGGAATTTTTTTAATGCTCAAGTTCACTGTTGGAAATAAATTATTTTTAGCAGGATATAAATATATAAACAAAAAATAAAATGAAGAGGGAAGGAAAGAGAAAAGAGGGGGAAGAGAGGGAGAGACATGAAAAAAAAATTAGAAATTGATTTAAACTAAGGAAACTCCAAAATGCCTCAGAGAAATTTGAGATGTACCTTTGCATGTAAAATAAAAATGAAGTACTACAGTCATGGCATTTAACTGAATATATTATTGAGCATTATAAGAACAGTGCAAACTTAATTTGCCTTTACATAAAAATAAGAACATCAGAGTATCTACCTATTATAAAAAATATCCTAACACTTATTTGGAATATCTGTGAATGAACAGAATAATTACCTACCTTTTCATATTTATAGAACAATACTCACACAATTATTCATTGCTTCCTAACATTGCAAGTACTCTGATATCCAACCTAAAGTTTATTTTCTAATGATAGCTCTAAAATGAACACTGAAAAGAATCAGCCAATCATGCTGGAAAAGCATGAAGCAATCCTGCTCTTCCTTCCTTTCTTTTTTTGGTGGGGGAGAAGGTCACTTTCTACTTATCAGGACCAAGGAAATTTGCTGGTTTACAGAAAATTCTTAGCTGGAAAAAAATCTGTTGGATAGACACCACTTACTGGCAAATCAAACGGACATAAATACCACAGTAAGCAGTCATTTACTGGGTATCACTGTGCAGAGAGTCACATGATAGCCTCTGTAGGCAGAACAAAACCCACAGTGGAGATGCTGCTTTTCAGATATACTGACTCCGCGGGTGACGTGGCCCGGAGCCAGAAACAAAGGCAGTGGGGGCCTGGAGGCAACTTCTTCCCAGACTCACAGAGTTCCGCCAGCAGTAATGGGGGACATGGGGGAACTGTGTAAGCATTCCTCTGTGAGTCCAACTTCCAGTCTCAGATTGTGAACGCATGAGTCTTACTTTTCTTCTCCAACCATTATCATCGGCCCCTGGCAGAAATGATAACTTCCAGCGGCACCTGGCAGCACATAGCTGTGATAATTTACAGAGATTAAATTTTGTGTAAAACTTACCTCCTCCTCTTCCTCTTTTTTTAAAAAAATTTCTAACCTCTAGAGATTTTAAATTGCTCTGGACAAGTACTAAATGGTCAAAAATGAGATTTTACTTATTTATTTGTTTCCTGAAGTCAAGTGCATCAAGGTACTTCAAAAATTAAAGAGAGTTCATTATTCATTCATTTATTCATCAAATCTTTGTTGAGTACTTGTTCTGTACTATCCTAGTGGTTCAGTGTTGGTTGTGAGAAGAAGAGATATAAAGCCCACCCCAATCTCAAAACAATCAGGAAAAGATTCACTTTACAGAAAATGGTATGAGTTAGCCATATGGAAAAAGATAACCTTAGTTCTATTTTTTTATATTAAAAACCAAGAATCAGACATTTAAATGTGAAAAGGTGAAACAGATGCTAGGAGAAAATATCAGGGAATTTCTGAATAAACTGAGAGTAGGGCAAACTGTATTAGAGACTGAGACATCAGCCTACCATGACTGTTGCTTACATTTTTTTAAAGTCATAATTACTGATAAATATTTTGGTTATCAACTTGCAGTAAACAAATTTGCAAGGGATAACATATAAAGCAAAATTATTTGTCATGAGGAATTTAACTATCAAGGAAACCAGAGTATTTCTTCTTTCTGGCTAGCAGTTTCTCTCTCAGCCATCTGCATAAGAAATCCAAATATAAGCAAAAGTCATGGTATGGATAAATGCACATTATTTATAAACTGCCTCAGTGGATTTTGATGAAGATTCTACACCACACTTTAAAATACTCTATTGTAAAGGATATAGTTTATACCTGAAACCAGGATTCTATACGTAAAGAAGCACAAAAGGTCCACTGGATAAGTAGAATGATGACTTAAGAGTTACATGTGTACAAAAAAAAGATTGAAAGTGGGTTGTAGGAAGCCATAGGGTAATACATAGGAGTTTTACTGAAAGGTTTCAAGGAATATGACAGTTTTGAGAAGAGCAGTTTGCAGGTTTTTGTTTTATTTTGCTTACTGAGGGGGTGATGGGATATAAACTTTACGATTTAGTTTAGCTAAAAAAGGAGCAGAGTAAGCTTACACTGCAATGAGGTGGAATAGCATGTTGCAGGCACTACGGTAAAAAAAAGTATGTAGAATGACACAATCTAGAAGCTGGAAGCACAACTACTCTATGTTCCTATGACAGGAAGACAAAGAAATCTGCATTCTCCCCGACCCTTCTAGCTATGTCACGGAGACTGAAGCCTACAGGGGTGAGTGATCACTGTTACACAATCCTTCCCAGTACTACGTAAATGGAATATTCACGGGGAGGAATCTCCTATTATTCTTACATAATTTTAAACAATTTAACATATTAATATCTTAATGAAATATTAAGCAATAACGTTGGCAAGAAGTCATAGAAAGTTACTCCAGAATAAACAGAATTTGGACATTTTTCCATATGAATGTAACATACTTTAGAAATAGTCTCATTTCATTTTATTTTGCTTGTATATAGCCCAGTAATATGTCACAGAAACAAAATGCAGTTTATGTTTCATTTATGCAGAGTTCTGATTTCAGGTGTTCAGAGAATCTAGAACATAGCAAAACTCCAACCAACTGAAGGCCATGAGGAAAGTAAGCACAAAGCTTACGAACTTTAATGGTGGGAGTCACTGGGTCACCCCGTAGGCTTTTACCTTGCCATATATGTACAAAATAACATAATTGATCAAAAGAAGATGGAAACCCTGACAGAGAAAAGTGACAGAAGTGACAGCTGACACAGGAAAGAACTCTGAAATGCTGACAGAAAAGCTAAAAGAAAGCAGAGGAATCTGGGTCACTTTAGCGGAGGAACAAAAGGCACTGTGTATCTCAATAGCTTTTCAGGGTATCACAGAAAATACCTGAATATTTAACCATGAGTATTCCAGAAAAGGCTTTTTAAGTTCAGAATCCTCTGCTTGAGAGGTAGGGAAATGTGTAATCCATTTCATAAAAAGAACTTTTTCAAGGGAAATGGTGAAAAACACTGGTATCTGAAAGTATAAATTTCAATTCTATGGAACTTTTATTATATAGGAATGGTCCCATTCCTACATGATGCTATCTGACACACTCTTCATTTTGGAATGTTTCTGTTAAGAACAGTAAATAAAATGAATAGGTATTATTTCCTTTTTTCTTAACTTCTTTATAAGACATATGATTACATAAAGCAATAGTTAAAACACTGTACAATGTGTTTACAGCATATAGAAGCAAAACACATAACAATAGCACAGAGCAGGGGAAAGGAGTGGAGCTGAGTTCAAAGTTATTATATTTTATTGGAATTAAGCAAGTATTAATTGGAAGTAGACTGAGATAAACTAAGATGCGTATTGTCCTTAGAGCAATGACTGAAAGGATAACTAAAACACGGAAAAAGTAAAAAAAAATTTTTTAATGAAATAAGAAGGTAGACTAGAAATAGAAAGAAATAGAAAAAAAAAAGAAAATTATAAAGGAAGAACAGAGAAACAAAAAGACCCAAGGCTAAAGAACATAATTAGCAAAATGACCAACATAAATCCAACTATATCAATAATAGCATCAAATGGCAGAGACTACAAGACTGAATAAATAATAGGATCTGACTATGTGCTACCTTCAAAAGATACCCTGCAGAATCAAAGACAAAATAGGTTACAAGTAAAAGAATGGGAAACTATATACTATGCAAACAGTAACCATAAAAGAGCTGACTGACCATACTAACATCAGGCAAAAACAACACAAAAAAATTACTAGAAACAAAGAGGGACAATTTAGGATGAAAAAACAGTATCAGGAAAATATAACAATTATAAAAATATATGCACAGTTGTTGGCTAAAAAATGTCTCCCTTCCCCTCTCCCCGTCCCAAAAGATAACAAGTCCTAATCTCTAGAACCTGTAAATGTTATCTTACATAGGAAAAGGTTTTTGCAATGTGATTAAATTAAGGAGATGGGGACCTTTATCCTAGATTATCAGGGAGGGCCCCAAATATCATCATACGTATCCTTACAAGAGAAAGGCAGAAAGAGAAAGAGAGAGAGAGATTTCACTATGGAGAGGAAGCAATGTGAAGACAGAGGCAAAGACCTTCTGGAGGGAGTGCAGTACTACTGATTTTGGACTTCCGGCCTCTACCACTCTGAGAGAAGAACGTTCTATTGTTTTTATCAAACAAATTTTTAGTAATTTGTTATAGCAGTCATAGGAAACTAGTATGAGCACTTAACAGCAGAGCTTAAAACTACATGAAGCTAAAACTAAAACTGGCAGAACTGACAATAATATTTAGGGACTTCAATATCTCACAAGCAAAAATGGATAGAAACAGACAGAAAATCAGCTAAGATATAGAAGACTTAAACACAATAAATCAACTTGATCAACTGATATCTCAGAAGACTAAACAGCAGAATATCCATTCTTCTTAAGAGCAAATGGAGTATTCTCCAATACAGATTATATTATATATTAGGTCATAAAGCAAATACATTAAAAAAAAAGGAAATCATATAAAGCATATTTTCTAATCATAATGAAATTAAAAAAAACAAGGAAATTGGAAAATCCAAATACTTGGAAACAAAGCATTTACAAACTTCTGAAAAAATCCGTTGAGTGAAAAACTAGATGGGATGCTGCCCAATTCATGAACTACTGAATGAAAAGTTAAGACTTTTAAATTAAGAAAAAAATCACAAAGCAAATTAGAAAAATGTTATGAGATGAATGAAAATAAGCACTTAAGATATCAAAACTTATGTGGGGAAACAAAACTAATACAAAAAGGAAAATTTATAGCTCAATAAGCTAATATAAGAAAATGAGAAAGAACTCTCAAATAAAAAAAGCTAGTTTCCCAATTTAAGAATCTGGTAAAAGAGCAGGCTAAGCCCAAAACAAGCAGAGGCAAAGAAATAATGAATATCAGAGTGAAAATCCAATGAAATTAAGAGTAGGAACACAATACAGAAAAATCAATGAAATGAAAAATTGGTTCTTTGAAAAGATCAAAAAAGGATCTGACAAACCTACAGCAACAATGACCAATACAAAAAGATATAAATTACTGAAAATTATGGCTTAACAAGTTAACATCACTACCAACCTTAGAGAAATTTAAGTGATTGTAATGCATACTATGAACAACTTTACACCAATAAATCAGACAACTCAGATTAAATGGACAAATTCCTAGAAACATACAAATTACTGAAATTAATTCAAGAAAAAAACCCAAAAAATCTAAATAAACCTACAACAAGAAACTGAAGTGGTAATTTAAAATCTTCCCATAAAGGAAAGTTCTGGTCCAGACAGCTTCTATGGTGAATCCTAGCAACATTTAAAGAAGAAATAATACCAATCATTCATAAAGTTGTTCAGAAAGTAGAGGAAGATGTAATACTTTGCCATATCTCATTCTATAAGATGATTATTATTCTGATATTAAAATCAGACAAAGATATCACAAGAAATCTAAATACCAATATTCCTCATAAATATATGGATGCTCAAAATATCTTCAAAAATAATAACTTCTCAACAAAATATTATAACTAAAAACAGAGTATATATCTAAATAATTTTATACCATTCAAGTGTGATATATTCAAGGTTTGCTTAACATCCAAAGTTCAATTAATGCAATATATTTCACTTTTTGTTTCTGTTTGGAAAACTCTCACTTATTTCAAGATCACAAAGAAATCCTCCTGCATTAATTTCTAAAAGCTGATAGTTTTACCTTTATAGTAAGTTAAAACTTTAATGTACTTTAATTTTTATTTGTGGTATAACTTTCCAATTTCATTTTTTTCTATATTGATCCTGTTATGGGTTGAATTGTATCCCCCCTAATTCCTATGTTGAACCCTTAACCTTCCAGTAACTCAGAATATGACCTTATT
Source organism: Manis javanica (assembly GCF_040802235.1). Lineage (NCBI taxonomy): Eukaryota > Metazoa > Chordata > Mammalia > Pholidota > Manidae > Manis > Manis javanica. The sequence goes on along the minus strand of NC_133158.1, from coordinate 196,973,744 downwards.
TGGAAAAAGGATCATTACTTTTGTAATTACTTATGTTAAGATGAGGAGAGTGGGTCGCTAATCCAATATGACTGGTGTCCTTATAAAAAGGGGAAATTTGGCAGGTAGAGAGAGACAAGTACCAGTACCAAATGATTTCACTTATTTGTGGAGTATGACAACAAAGTAAAACAGAAGGAACAAAACAGCAGCAGACTCACAGACTCCAAGAAGGGACTAAGGATTAACAAAGGGAAAGGGTAGGGGAAGGTGGATGGGGAGGGAGGGAGAAGGGGATTGAAGGGTATTATTATTGGCACACATGGTGGGTGGAGGGTCATGGGGAAGACAGTGCAGCACAGAGAAGACACGTAGTGACTCTGTAGCATCTTACTATGCTGATGGACAGTAAGGGCAATGTGGCTGGGGGGAAACCTTGATAATATGGATGAATGTAGTAACCACAATGTTGATCATGTGAAACCTTCGTAAGAGTGTATATCAATGATACCTTAATAAAAATCAAAAACCATATGGTACTGATACAAGAACAGATACATAGACCAATGGAAAAGAATAGAGAGCCCAGAAATAAACTGATGCATATATGGTCAATTAATATATAACAAAGGCGGGAAGAATATACAATGGGAAAAAGACAGTTTCTACAGTAAATGTTGTTGGGAAACCTGGACAACTATATGCAAGAGAATGAAACTGGATGACTCCCTAACACCATATGCAAAAATAAACTCGAAATGGATTAAAGACCTAAATATAAGACATGAAACCATAAAACTCTCAGAAGAAAACATAGGCAAAAATCTACTGAACATAAGCACCAGCAAATTTTTTCAGGATACATCTTTTGGGAAAAGGAAACAAAAGCAAAAATAAACAAGTGTTACTTCATCAACTTAAAAAGCTTCTGTACAGCAAAGGAAACCATCAATAAAACAAAAAGGCAACCTACATTATGGGAGAATATATTCACAAATGATATACCCAATAAGGGGTTAACATCCAAAATATATAAAGAACTCATATGACTCAACACACACACACACAAAAAAAAAAAAATTAAAAATGGACAGAGGACCTGAATAGACATTTTTCCAAAGAAGACATACAGATGGCCAACAGGCACATGGAAAGATGCTCCACATCACTAATCATCAGGGAAATGCAAACCCAAACCACAATGAGATATCACCTCACACCAGTCAAAATGGCTACTATCCAAAAGGCAAGAAATAACAAGTGTTGGCGAGGATGTGGAGAAATGGGCACCCTCCTACACTGCTGGTGGGAAAGTCAATTGGTGCAGCCACTGCGGAAAGCAGTATGGAGGTTCCTCAAAAAACTAAAAATAGAAATACCATACTTCCCAGTAATTCCACTTCCATGGATTTACCCAAAGAAAACAAAATCTCTAATTGAAAAGACATATGTACCCATATGTTTATTGCCACATTATTTACAATAGCCAAGATATGGAAGCAACCAAAGAGTCCATCAACAGATGATGAATAAAGAACATGTGGTACAAAAAAAGGGGGAAATTTGGACACAGAGACAGACACACATAAAGGAAGGATGATGTGAACATAGGGATAAGATGACTACATACAAGCCAACAAAAGGCCTGAACCAGATCTTTCCCTCACAGCCTTCAGAAGGGTCTGACCCTACTGAATTTTGATTTCAGCCTTCTAGTCTCCAGAACTGTGAGACAATACATTTCTGTTGTTTCACCAACCAGTTTGTGCTTTTTTGTTGTTGTTTCAGCAGCTCTAGGAAACTAATAAAATAATGATCTCAGCACCATAAATTGAAAAGTCCTTCTTTCCTCAAAGACCAGCAATTTAACAAATGATATTTCTTTATATATCTTGGTCTGTTTCTGGGGTCTCTGTTCACTTCAGTTAGTCTGTTTCTCCCAGTTTTCCCTAATTATTATAACTTTACAATAATTCTTAATATATAGCAAAGTAAGTCCCTCTGAAACCTGTTCGTATTCTCCGAGAGGGTTTTTGCCCTTTACAATCAGTTTGCCATGTTCCAACAAAAACAAAACAAAACATGTTGAGACTTGGATTAGTTTCCTATTGAATTTATAAATAAACTTGGGGAGAATTAACAACCCAACACCATAGTACATCTTTTCTGCACTTACTTAGGTGTCCTTTTTGAACTAGAATTTTCATAGTAAATTATATGTCAGTACGAACAATAATTTAAGATTTTTTAAACTTCACACATATCTGCCCTCATCCCCAGGGATTTAGATCCTACCACTACAAGGGGTAGGGAGAGGGAGGGAGGGTATGTCCACAATTGAGAATACTTATTACCAACTACAGCCATCATGGCTATTTACATTCTTGGCCACATAATTATCAATGTGCAAAATGAAAAGGCAACTGAAAATGGAACAATATGAAGAAAGCATGTTAGCTTCTGGCATTTCTATTCCAAAAAATCAAACATGTTGCCTGGTTAGCTCTTTTAAGAAACAGGGTTTTAAATGCCATTTCCCCAGAAAATGGAAACAAGGATGTGAAGAAAGGTAAAAAAACTGCAACCCCTTTCAAATCTCAAACCTTTCAACCTTACAGCATTTCTAAACACTGTAATTTGCAACATAATACACCATAACAATAATCTAATTGCTATATCATTGAAAACACAGCCATATTAAGATGCAGGTCTTTCTATATGTACATCAGGGACATGAGATTCTTAGTCTCAACTATGCTGTAATCACTTGAGAATTGTAAATTTTCCATTCAAAGGGAAAAGTTAGGAAAGATTGAGTTTATTCAGATAGAAGAACTATGAAGGTTTAAGTTCAACACATAGAAATTTTAATAATAGATGGGAATAAACAAAGTTGGTGGAGAGATGAAATCTGAAATTCTTTTTTCCTCTCAGGCAAGGACATAAAAAGATACCATCACTTTTAATTTGCCCATATATGGACTGGAAAGGAGATAACATAAACTCATTTTATCTTTCCTTACATACTCAAGCAAATGACTACTCATGTCACCATTTTGAAGTAGTAGAGAAAATAAAAGCTAGAGAAGACACACAGAAGCAAATGTGGTCACCTCAGGACAATTCATCAACAGAAGCCTTTCTTTTCATGCCACGTCTCAGCATTGAGCAGCTTTCTATTTAAACAATCTAGGTTATCAAGGAGGAAGTAACCTTGAAAAAAAGAGAGATACCATCTGTCTTATCACTGAGTCTAAAAGTACTGGTACATAGACACTCAGTAAATACTTGTTAAATAAATGAATTACTTTTATTACAGTTTGAATAAATTACATATCCTTCAGCTAAAACAAAATGTTCCACTTCACCAACTTACATAAACAGACCTATCATTCTGCTCAGTATGGTTTCATCTCTTATTCAACTTACAACTCGGGGGTTATAAGTGGTACTAGAATATAGGTTCATAATATCAGCATTATATCATAAGAGATAAATGAATAGTCTAAACTCATATATTTTTATATTATTTGAAAATATGAAAGTTTGTTTCTCATTTATATTTCTGAAGCTGTATTTGGAACAAAAACGGTGTTTTTCTGGTTCAAGTAATATTAACACAGACCAATCCCTGGGATGTAGTTAAGACTGCTTTGGTTTTACTGTGTTTCTAACTATTCAGAACAAAGAAAATATAGTTTATTTACCTAAAAGACTAACAGACCTAGGTGGGTTCTCCTAAAATATATACAGGATATTGCCTTCTGTACATAATCCAACACTTGAGTCAATTTACCAACCCTACATTTAGATCTTCATTACTTACAGAAAGCTCTGAGGATTAAAATGGTTAGGTAAGATAGGTATTATGGTCCTCTAACATAAATAGAAAATGTAGAATTATTGGTCCACCATCAAAATCAAGCTCCTAAAAATATCCTATCCCCTTGAATTAATATTTAGGCAGCTAAATATTTAAAAAAGACATGAGACATGCTGGGTATCTTAAAATGAGTATGTCAGTTAGTTAATTCTGTGATCTGCTGCTACCAGCGAAGTACTGTACAATCTGTTATTATCCACTGTCCTATAGATCATCTGTTCTTGGTGCTGGTTTGTTCCAGGAAGGGAGACAGCTGCAACACTATATCCCTGTTCAACCTGAGGACCATCTGACTTTAATTGTAACACACAGCTTGATGTGGCTCAGGCTATGAGAAGCCAAAGTATCGTCTGTAATAATCTGGAAAAGCAGAAACCTGCCAACAGAGGGCTGAAAACAGGGACTTATGCTGTCTGACTGCCTGACGGGCTGCAGGAAATATGATTAATGAGTAAGGTATAATGATATCAGGAACCCGATTAGCACCACAGAAAGGTCACAGATCAAAGTAGTATGCATTTCATGAGCTACAATCATTGCATAAAATCTGTGGACTTGTAAAGTAGAGGTAAACCAAAAAGAGGAGGGGGATAAAACACTTATGTGATAACATGCGAACAGATACATTAAATACCATAATAATAATTTAGTCACTTATAGAAAGTTAACGGGAAATGATACATGAATCAATATGGGCTGTACTATAGGAAATCATTGTTCATCATGGGCATATAGTAACTAGTTTTGAATGATGAATGAATTATTAAATTCTTCCATAAAGACACATGTAAGGAATATCAGTGAATATTATTTTGCATATAATTTCACAGTCATGTCTAAGATTAGAGTGTGGGCAGAGAAAACCGAAATCTGATTGAAAGCAATTTGGTAAGTTGCCACCTTCTTTCCCTCGGTGCCCTTGGGAAACAAACCCCAAACAGATCTGGCTCTTCTGCAGGTGAAGGTAATGGGAGTAAAGAGGGGGAGTACTGTCAGGATAATGGCTTATTATACAATTTATACACTTAAATGATCTTAACTGTCAAAATATTGTTGAAAAGCCTTTAATGTAACATATTCAAATGTTTCTGCCACTTAGACCTCTTTTAAAGCAAAATAAGCACACTAATAAACATCTTTGTACTTTTAATAATACTAAACATGGTAATGATTAAAGGAGACCTGACTCCCTTGAGGCTTAAAATTTTCAATCAAATTCAAGAAAAAGTGTTTCAATAGTAAAATGATCAGGACATGATTTTAATTTGTAATTTTTTACTTAAAAGTCTATTCCTAAAAAAGAGGATGATTACTTATACCTCTGGAATGTTATATAAGTATTATTTTATATCTACTTAATAGTAAAACCATTTCTTTAGAATGGTGATTCAAAAGGAACCACTGAAAAATGAAAAGACAAGTCACAGACTAAGAGAAAAATATTTGCAAAACTAAAGGACTTTCATGGAGAATATATGAAGAACTCTTGCAATTAAGTAATAAAGAGACAAACAACCCAACTGAAAAACAGGCAAAAGATCTGAATAGATTCTTCAAGAAAGAACATATATGAGTAGAAAATACTCCTGTGAAAAGGAAACCTCACTAGTCATTAGGGAAATGCAAATAAAAATCATAATAAGTATACTTACAGGAAAGGTTAAAATAAACAATATTGGCAATACCAAGTCTTGGCAAGGATATGGAAAAACTGGAACCTCATATATGGTTGGTGAGCATGCAAAATGGTATATTAAACATACTCTTATCGTTTGATCCAGCAATTAAACTTCTAGGAATATATCCAAGAGAAACGAAAACAGATGTTCACCCTAAGACACATGCAAATATTCATAATAGCCTCAAACTGGAAAAGAACCCCAAATGTCCATAAATTGGTAAACAGATAAACAAAATGTGTTGTATTTGTACAATGGAATAGAGCAATAATACAAAGAAATGAACTTTGTAAAAGAATGCTGATATATGCAACAACATGAATCAATCTCAAAAACATCAGGCTAAGTGAAAGAAGCCAGGCACACAATAAGTACATGTCGGAAGATTCCATTTACAAAAAATTTCTAAAAAAAGCAAAGGTATACAGCTAGAGTCAGTGGTTGCTTGGGACTAGGTACGGGAGCAGAGACTGATTGCAAACAGGTCCAAGGAAACTTTTTGGAGTGATATAAGTGCTCTAGAGCCAGATTGTAGAGATAGTTATGCAACTGTATAAATTTACAAAAACTCATCCAATGTGTACTTTAAAAAAAGTTGAATTTAATGGTATGTAAATTAGACCTCAATAAATGTGTTTTAAAAGGGTAGACAATCACTGAAAGGGAAAAAAAAAACTGTGGAATGACTACATTTTACTGACTTGTTTGTGCCACACTGGGGGGTTAAAAAAAAAGAAAAACCCAGAGACAACTGTCACGTTTAAAGGTTTAATGTCTCCTCATAGTTTCCAAATCACAAATGAGGAAACCAAGGCTCATCAAGGTTAAATTGCCCAAGGTCCCTAATGAGCAACATGATTCGCTCAGGGCCGGGAAGACCGGTCTACCTCAGAGCCTAAATTCTTTCCTCTCCCCCTGTGCTGCCTCCAGTGTATGTGAAAGGAGAGATTTCAGAAATAATGGGATTGCGATTAGGGTCTAGAAGACAGGATTAAAATAAAGTTGTTGGTATAGAAGGTAAGAAATGCCACCTAGGAAACTAAAATGCAATAATTTTCCTTAAGTGTAAATTAAAAACATAATGCAACTTAGATTTCATTTTTTAATATGGATATGATAAAGATACAGCTCTTAAATACTGAAAATAAAGCTCCTCGGTTCCAAACTTTTATGAAAGCTAAAGGCGAAATGGAAAGTTGTATTACAGGATCCATATAATAGAGGACAGTGAAGAATCCACTAGAGAGGATTCTGAAGACTCGTTATAATCACAATGATTAATGCACTTAAAAATATTTAATTTTTCATATTCTAAATATTACGTGAATATTTCCTTCCAAAGAAAGATAATATAATTTAGAAATCTTGTTTCTATTGCTAAAATGGGCAATGGCCTTCTAGCTTGCAACACAGAATTATGCTCTTTTCCTGGATACAAGAAACTCATGTTTGAGAAAAACATAGCATTCCACTTTCACTTACAACATTCACTTCTATTTTTGAATTATCACGTACATATGAAAGTAACCTAAATTCTGCCTAAGAGAAAAAAAGAAACCATTATACCTTTCAAGTCAATTAGATATTATAAAGTATATATGGAGATTCATGAACTATTATGTCACTTTCAGTTATCCCTATCAACTACAGTTTTGTACAGAAAAGCAAGGGTTAATGATTATACCAACACATGAAAGATACTGTGAGAAAAGGCTCAAGACAGACAGAGTAGATGATTACCATCTTACCAATCTGTTTATGCGAACAAATTCTTCAGAGGTTTTGGCCCAAGGAGGAAGTTCAACATCAGACACTACTGTCCCATCATCCATCACACCAAGATTATAATTATTGAAGTTCACAAACATCTCAGGGAGATAATAAAATTCAGGGATCAACTCCTATATAAAAATAAAAAACAATGTATTATAAATTGTACAATACTGATTAGATATTCATAGAAGGACCTGTTCATTTCCTATTGTACATAAAAAGAACAAAATAAACACAGGGAATTTGTTTTCTCTTTTCACATCATAGCCCTATCACAAAGTTTCTCTGAAGGGAGACCAATACCATCCAACCAAATTTAAATAATATCTTACTGACTGGTTATGTTTTCCTCTTCAGGACAAGTCTTGTAACCTCAAAACCCTTAAATACCAATATTTGACTCGTATATGAGGTTGTGAACAAAATTTAAACAGAGATTAACATGCTATAACAATAATAACATCTTGCACTAGATTTTTATGAGGTAGCTGGAATTTTTGCCAATAAAACACAAAATCTTACTAAGCATTAAAATGCCACTGCCTTGATCCCTTCATTAACCAGGAAGATATTCATTACATTCATCTATGACTTAACAGTGCAGTTTGCTCATATTTCAAAACATTCAAGTTTAGTTTTAAGGGATGACACATAAAAGATCAAAATATATAATTAGTCTAGAAAATGACCTTAAGAAACTGAGTAAATTACATATACGACTTTAGTAAGAACATTGCAAATACACTTTCATAGGATGTTTAATAAGCAGAAAAATGCAGCTGGTAAGGTTTTTCTGTGCAACAGGCCCCATGCATAACTATTTCAGAGGTCCTGTAGCTCAGACTTGAAATCCAGTCTTGACACGGGTCAGTGACTCAGTGGTCTTTCAGATACCCCCTCAGGGCCAGCTATGGCTGGCCTGGCTTTCCAAACCATTCAGTAAAATAGGGAGGTCATCAGATTTTGGACAAGGTCAGTATGAACTCGCCAGAGCAAAGAAAAAAGATCCAGCAGGAATTAAGCTATTATCACCTCCATCATCCATGCGAAATGTTGCTTGACTTGGAATTGTACATCTTTTGTTTACAATTACAATAATTAACTAAGCAGGGCAGAAATGAGCTTGTACTCCAAATGCCTGAGAACCACCTGATCATTAGACTTGAAAAACATTTAAAAGGAGCAAGTTTTTTTAAAACAAGGAAGAATCCTGTTAAAAGTTCAATCATTCATGAAATGACACAGTGATCACAGAAAAATTTTAAGAGTCTCGTCTCCAAAAATAATGTATATAAATCAAATTGACAAAGAGGGGAATGAATGTATGTGTTTTTTAAGCAACAAAAAGCTGTAATTGTTTGGGCTAATATTTATTGCATGAGTCACTTACTAAAAAAATTCTTAATAAACCATATGTCACACTTAATTTTGACACCTTTACAAGGTAAGGTATCATTTCCATCTTAAAATTAACTAAGGCTCAAAGAAGTTAAATAATTTGCCCAAGATTAGTTACATGGCTCTAAGCCTGTGTCCTTGGTCATCAAAAAAGCATGTATTCCACTTATACAGTATAGACACAATACTAAACATTTTAAGTGTAAGTTTTTAACATATATTCTAATTGATTTTTTAAAAAAGGGAACTTCCATGATAAGAAAACTGGCTCTCCTATTTTTAACATTTCTTACATTACATATATGTAATATGCATATATACTGCACACATATAGTATTTACTATTTAATAAATCAAACAGGAAGAACTTTTATATGTTGCAATTATTATTAACCCAAATATGAAGATACACCACTGTATAACTATTATTAATTTACTTAAGTGTGCATTCAGTAAATTCCAATTTGAGAAATTTTACCAAAATGTCTTACTTTCATTCCATATTATTTGTGCTAATGAAGTGGAACATTACTACTCCCAGATCATGTTCTACCAACAGGAGAGAGGAACAAGCCTTCCTTGTGTATTCAAAATCAAAAGCAGTGTTTTGGCTTAATTAAATACTAATTCTTTTAATTTCAATAATGTTTATACATAAAGTAAAAAGAAATTTTTAGTAAAAGATATGAAGAAAGGACTTTTAAACTTTTAAGTCTTACAGAACTATATTAAACTTTCAGTTACATAATCCTTATCATGCTGAGAGAAGGTAGTAACTCACCAGTTTCCATTTAATTTCCACAGATTTTATTTGCAATGTCCTTCTAAAGATAGATATTCTGTAAGTTTTATATGATAGACATTACAAAAACACTTCAAAATTAAAAAGTTAAACTTCATTAAAATTTCACTTATTGGTTGAGATACGACTCTGTGTTTTGCTCTTTTCATTTTGTACTTCCTTTCCCATTCCCCTCCAATTTTTAGAGAATCAGGTATTTCAAGAACATTTGCAGACTCCAGACCCTCTTGATGACATCCTCTTTTTTTCCTTTTAAGAAAGTCTAAGCAAACAGATGTAGCCAGGAGAAGCAGTGTCAAAAGTCAGTATTTTTGAGAGGCTGAGCTAAAGATGAGAAAGAAGAGTTTCCCCCAAGATTAGGGAAGTTTCTAAAAATCTATAGTAAGTTTTCTTTTGGTCTGAGGAGAAGGGAGAGGAAGTTAAAAGGCTACGCTGGAACCCAGAGGATGCTGAGAGAAGATCAGGGTCACTACTTCCCAAGTGGTGCCTATGAATGAATTAGAAAAAGGCAACCCTTAAAAAGGCTAATGTAGCCCCAAGGGAACTCAATTTGGTAAATGTAGATGTAGTGCAAGCTAGACTTCAGCTCCTATTCTTTCCTTCAGTCAAGTACCCTTACATAGAGAAAAATCTGTCCAAGGGTATATGGTGGTCTCATGATGGTACACTTAGGGAAAACAGTCCCTTGGCACCTTCTGGCATGAGTAAATATTTCTTAACCAAAGCTTGGTATAATCAGCAGAGCAGCCTGCTTCCAAAAAACCATGTGTCTTAGACAATGAGGATATGACTAATAAACAAGCTGAACTAAAGATGTGATGACCAATTTTCTAGGTGCCACGTGAGACTTCACCTCATTCAAGCCTTGGATAAAGGAGGTCCTTGTCCTACCCTCTAATGACTGAATGAATTTCTCACTAGCCTAATGAGGACAAGATGTGAATTCAAATTGGGGTGTGTCTTACACACGAGTTGGTAGTTGTAGATTTATATATATTTTAATGACAAAAAGTTATCAATATATTCACTGATAATTATTTCTAGGAAACAGAACAGTAGGAATAAATCAAAATGAAAGAAATACAAATACAATGTGTTACTTTTATTAAAAGAATAAAACTTAAGAAGTTTCTCGTATTCAATTACTTCATTTAAGCCGTAGGCAGATGCCAAAGGTGATGGAACACATCATTACCACAAAAAAACATTCATAGACCAAAAAATTTCTCTCTTGGCAGAGAACTGGAGAGCATCTGGGATACGGAAACATGGGCATTTTGGTTTTTTTGATTTTGTTGTTTTTTACATATGACAGATATAAACTGCTAAATAAGAGTGAACGGATATTAGGAAGAAACTGGTTGTAGGAACAAATAGCACATAGGAGAACAAAGGAGAAAATGATGTCTACAACTTGGGGTGGTCAGAGAAAGCTACGGGGAAAAGAACATAAAACATTATTTCTGTAATACAACACTCATCAAGCTGTATTGTTGTAATAGTCTATTCACTTGTATCGTCCCCTAAATCGAAGGCCCATGGGATTGGGGGCTTCCCTTATTTTCTTCACCACTATACCTCCAAAGCCTAAACATAGCGTGTGGCACATATTATGCATTCAGTAAAAATCTGTTGAAGGAATGACAGAAAAATGGTATTTAAACTCAAACATAAATAAGCAGAGAGGAAAGACAAGAACAGTACTGAGAAGGAGAATATCTTAAGAGACACAATGATTGACATGTGAATAACATTTGTTTCCAGTGATTAATGAAAAACTAGTTAATTGGTTTAGCAAGGACTAGGTATGCACAGAGTGGGATATGAAGTCAGAGACACAGGTAAGTCAAAGGGCAGAAAGCCTTGAATTCCAGGCTATGAAGTTTAGATTTTTTTTCCTTAAGAAAACATTTTTTGAATTTTAAAAATGAACATGAATCTAAAACGGGACAAATGTTTCTAAGAAATAACACTGAAAAGAAAGATTTTGAAGAATCTACATATTCTATAAAGGACATCGTCAAATAAGCATAGTTACTAAGTAAAGGAGTGAGTATATGCACTTCAAACATTACAACACCATTGTAAGGAAAACTGCACACATACATCAGTTAATGGGAGCCAAATACCCTCTTAATATAAACAAACATGCTGAACTCAACTGAGGCACTCCAACATGTGACAAAAGAAGTAAGTATATATAATGCCTAAGTTTTACTATGGATATAGTGACATTCAAGCTATACAGTAAAATTCCATCTTAATCCTAAAAGCATCTTGCTAAGAAGTATGCCTTGCTATAATACCAATTAATACAGTTCAAAATTACCTCCTTTGACAAATGATATTTAGTAAGAGAGTCAAAGATTATGTCTTCCTAATGCTTTTAATGTAGATTTACAAAGTGAAGTACATTTTATATTCATCAGAACAGAACATTCAGCCCTGGATAAAAAACACATGTTCAGCAATTCTTCATAATATCAGTGGGAAATGATAATCAAACAACAGTGACAGAAGACAGAGCTTTTTACAATTCACATTTTCTTCTGACGTGCTGACAATAATTTTAATTGCTATCATTTAATGATGGGCCTTAAAGGTAGGTAAAATGGTCAAAATGTAGTGTATCATCTTCTGAAATAAAAATTTGAAAGGTTCAACTAGAGGTTACACCACAGTTCAGGATAAGCCCACTGCTTTGATCACAAATCCCAAGGCTTTCATGGCATAATGACAAGGATTGGTTGTGACCACACATATGCTTTAGTTTTCTTTATTAAGGTATGATCCCCACTGATATGAATGGCCTCTGCAGGAAGGCTGTACATTCTCCTTCTAATAGTTACCAATTCTATCCACTGAACTAAAACCATCATTCCAATGAGACCTGGGCAATGACAAATAGTAATCAATTCGCCCAGAGAAACAAGATAATCAAAATTAAAATAAAAATAAAGATGCTATTTCAGACCTAAAGTTATATTTTTAATTTTATGTTTAGTAAAATATGAAATCCTGAAGACTCAAAAAGAAGCATCATAGCAAGGAAGCTAATTTAATGTAGACTTATGTGGGGACATGGACAATAAAAATGATGTCAAAGCAAAATTTTAGCTTTCAACCATTGGAAAAATGATACTTTTTATAAGGGAAACAAAATTCAAAAAAGTTTTATTAATGAAAAAAAGAGCTGATAAACAATATTACAAAAAAATAATAAGCATGCTCTGACACATTTTAACTTTCAACTATTTATTTTGTTAACCCACAAATCAGAAAAACTTTTTAAAAAATTGATTGGAGTTGAATTGTATCTCTAAGCCATTTTAAATAGACTGCATATCTGAAAGTTTTCAAATTCATGTTTCTCCATTAGTAGATAAAATACTACTTTGTTTCAATTTTTAAAACTGGAGAAGGAAAAAAATCTGTAATCCTTCTAGACTGATACAATAAATATTGTGAAGTTTTAGATATTAGAAAACTGTCTTTTCAAATGCATTAAAATGAAGAAAAATCTTGCTTACAAATCAACAATCTTTCTCAATCTAATTCAGTGGAGAGAATAATTGGGTCTTGTCTACTCAACTTACTGGTCACATGTTCTTAAATTAATTTAATTTTTCTGACCTTTGCTCACCTCAATTGCCATTTCTAAAACCCAGGGTTGTTGTGAGGCTAATAAGAGATAATACAGAATTCTGAATGCACATAAGATATTATTATTACTACTATTATTACTAACATGAATATGAACCCTGATAAAAATTCTAAATTAGAGACTCAACTTGCCTGATTTTTAGAGCCAACAAGTCATTCACTGAATTGTGTGCATTCACAAAAGCATTAAACATGATTCTAAGAGCATTTAACAAAATATACCTGTAAAAGTAAATATGTCCACAAAAATAATTATGACTTCATAATTTCTACTAAATATCACAATTAAAACAAATTTATTATTATTTTTTAGTTAGCAATGACATTATGGCTCAACATGCCCCACTTTATGATGAATACCCTTAATATTTTACAGTTCTCGCCTGCTTTCAACACATTTTTCACTACCATATCTTAACTAGATATCTTCACTGAGCCTTGTGCTGTTCCCGGCTCCTATAACAAAATTACAATTAGGGGAGAGATAAAGGACATTAGTGATGCAAACAATGGGTAAGCAGTAACTGCCACAAGAAAAGACATACATAAAATGCCCACCTTACATCCTTTCTGGAACAAGTTGTAAAAACATCCATATATACATACATATTGCTATGAGTGTTGGGGAAAACAGCTAATATCATTGGCTATGGAAACATGAATGAACAATCTACATTTTTAACTGAACAAAAATATCATTAAGATCACCAGCTCCCCCTACCCCCCAAAAATCAGTGCTGATGTGTATACATTTTATAATTCAGGAAGATAGGAACACTTTCTAACAAGCACCTTAAAAGATTTTTTTCTCTGCCTGGTATATAAGCAGCATAAGAAAAATAGTGTTTCAAGTATTTTAATCAAAGAACAAAATATTGGTTCATTGTAGATATAAGAGTACAAAGTTCAATGCAAAAAAAAATTAGTACTTGGGTACTTCATTTAACCTACTGATACATGAAGGAGAAAAGGGCTAAAGAAATGTGGTAACAAACTTGCAAGTAATACATAAATTATACATATAAACAATGAACAAATATATAGCTTAGTCAAGACTGAGTGTTCTGCATGGATGAGAGAGGTGAGGTATCTTGAGCTCACTCTAACGTGGATGTACGAAAGAGACTAATGGAAAAAGAGGGACTACTGAAAAAAAAAAGAGGAGAAAGGAAGGAAGAAAGGGAGGGAGGGAGTAATAAGCCAGAAATGTATAAAAGATATACAGAAAAGTATAGGATTTTTATTTTACTTTCTTTTAGCATTTTAAAAATTCTGATTTAAAAATTAAGTCTGAAAGCCGGAGGAATAAAAGATGAAGATATACTAAGAAAATAAAACTACCAAATCATCAAACTTAAAGCTTTTTTTTTTAAACAAATGCATCAAGAAATACATTTCTAGCAATTAGTTTTATTAACTGTAGCCAAACATTTTGTTATAAATGGCTCTAACATTGATGCTATAAGCATTCATGGAATGTATTATGCTAGAAGGCATGCTGATAGGGGAAAAAGGAACCTCACTTATCTTTCAGATTACAGACCCCTGGGACTTCTGAGGCAATAGAAAGTAAGTCAAAGGTCTCATGTTTTACAAATCTCACAAGACACAGAACTATTCTATGATCTTCCCCATTTAGTAATATTATTTAACAAACATGTACACTTAAAACTTTGAAGGGTTAACTTGTAAAGTTAAAACTAATTCTTGTAATATTACTAATAGTCCTTTGTTTTTAAGATATTATTTAGAAATCTCTTAGGATTTAGCTGTATTGTACTTACTTAATTCTAAGTATGGAATATGCTGTACTGACCCTACTAATTTCTTAATAGAAATTTGACACTCATTACTAACAATACACAACATATTATAAGATAGGGTTTTAAATTCAATATCCAAGATATGGCCATATGAACTTCTTTTGTAACTATAACATTAACAACAAAATCTCTTAATTGTAAAACATGCAGAAAATTGAATCATTAACAACTCTTGATCAGAAGAGGATATTAGGCTATCATTTCTTCTGTGGACAGAAAGACCCTTCTAAAATATGATGTGTTAGTAGCGCCACTCCATGGGGAGTGCGTATCCGTTTGAGTTCTGCTGTGCCTTCCGGCTGGGACAGTCATTCACTCTCCTCATTATCTTCAAACCACCTCTGTTTTTCCCAGGCTCTTTCACTTGCCCTACGTTAAACCTGCTTCATTACAATTCATAGTATTACTATGGATCCAGCCACCAAATCGAAAGAATCATCTTTAAACATAAGAAGGCCAACAGACACATGAAAAGATGCTTCACATTGCTAGTCATCAGGGAAATGCCAATCAAAACCACGAAACAGCACCTCATACCTGTCAGAAGGGCTAGTATCAATCAGAAATAACAACTGTTGGTGAAGGTGTGAAAAAAGGGAACTATTGGTGGGAATGCAAAACAGTGCAGCCATTATGGTAAACCATATGGAGATTTTTCAAAAAATTAAAAATAAAACTACCATACCATCCAACAATTGCCTTCTCAGTATTTATCTTAACAAAATGCAAACATTAACTTGAAAAGACCTTTGTACTCCCCTGTTCATTGCAGCATTTAAAAAAAATAGCCAAGATACGAAAGCAACCTAAGTGTCCACCAATAAATAAAGAAGATATGGCATATATATAAACAATGGAACATTACTCAGCCACAAAAAAGAATGAAATCTTGCCATGTGTAACAACATGGATGGACCTAGAGGTTATTATGCTAAATGAAATAAGTTAGATAAAGACACATACTGTATGACTTCACTTATATATGGAATCTAAAAAATAAAACAAATGAACAAACAGAACAAAACAGAAACAGACTCATAGATACAGAAAATAATTATTCCTGCCAGAGGAGAAGGGGGTAGGGGGATGTGCAAAACATAGGAAAGGTATTTAAAAAGGTACAAACTTCCAGTTATAAAATAAATAAATAACTGAGATATAATGTGCAGCATAGGGAATATAGTTAGTAATATTACAACAGATGTATAGGTTTATCATGACTAATCAGCAATTAATATATGTGTTGAAGCACTGTACCATACACCTGAAATTCACATAATATTATATATCAACTACTTCAAAAAATAAATTAATAAAATAAAGAATCATCTTTATGCCTTCCCATCCCTTAAAGTCAACCAAATGCCAAATCCTGGGGAAAAACTTTTAACTCAACCCTGGAATTCATCCCCTTAGCTACTCAAGTAGTTGAGGCTCTTAGCATCTTGCCTTCTTGAGGAACTGTAACAGCATTTCCCCTGCCTTCAGCTCTCATCCTCTTTCCCACCCTCTGGATCTATCTTCCATACTGCTGCCAAAGCTCTTTGTTTTATAAAGAGCCAACAATATGGTACTTCTCAAAAATCCTAAATGGCTCCTCAGTGACTATAGCAGGGGATGTTACACTGTAGCCCAGGCCAAAAATGACCTGTCACCTGTTTTTGTAAATAAAATTATATTGTAATACGGTCACACTCATTTGTTTACGTATTGTCTAAGGCTGCCTTTGTGCTCTAGTGGTAGAATTGGGTAGCTGTGTAGGAGACTACATGGACTGCAAATTGAAAAATATTGATTATTTTGGCTATTTACAGAACACTTTTTGCTGAAATGACTTACAGAATTAAACCAAGTATCTTTAGAATATTACCATGGGTCTTTATATTGGACCACAACTGCCCTTCAGTATCCTCCTGTTTTCACCTTTCCTGCACATCACACACACAAGCCCAATAAGCACTCCCCAGTGTCCCAAGCATTTCTTCTGACTTTGCTCACCTCATATTTCTGGCTCAAGTACTCTTCTACATTTCATCAATGCCTTAATTTAACAAATATTTACTTCAGTGCCTACTGTGTTCCAGGTACTGTTTTAAGCTCTCAGAATAAACAGTGACCAAAACAGTCTAGATTCATGCTCTCATGTAGTTTGTCCCAGCAGAGTAAGACATAATAAATAAATGTGATACATGTTTGGCAGATGGTGAGAGACATGAACAAAAATGAAATTGGGAAGTAAATAAAAGTACATGGGGTGAGGGATGTGATTTTTAACAGACAGGACAGAGAAGGTCTTACTAAGATGGTGACATTTGAGCAAAGACTTGAAAAGAGTGAAGGAATGAATCTGTAAGCTATCTGGAGGAATTTTTCAGGTGAAAGGAAAAGTAAAAGCAAAAGCCCTGAGGTGGGAAGATACTGGAGTACATGAGGAAGTCCAAGGAGGTCCTGTTTGGCTAGAACAGTGAGCAAGGGTGCAAACTGTACAAAGAGAGGTGAACAGGCATTAGGATTTTGGAGGGGAGGGGTATGGGGGGTAGAGTTGCACTGCAAGGACTTCAGCTTTTACTCTGAAATGCGAAACCAATTACTGAGATGGGGAAGACTATGAGAAGAGCAGGTCTGAAGAAATAAAGCTCAGGAATTTGGTTTTGAACATGAGGAATTGGAGTACATTTCACATATTTCAAAAGGAGATATTGAGGAGGGAGAAAGAGATCAGGAGAACTGTACAAGCTATAGACGAGTTTGGGAAGTTTGTTAAGACTCCCTTGCATCCTTTAAGATACAACTCAAATGTCAGTCTATGAAGCTATTTACAATCCACTTCCTCAGTCAGAATTAAATTCATTTTGTTATGGCTTATACCACTCATCACTGTCTAACCTGTATTAAAAATAGTTATAATTTACCTGTCTTTCTCTTATGGAAGTCTGTGAACTAAAAAGAACAATGTTTACCTTACCTTTTTAACTCCACATGTACTGGAGTTTACTATGTACTGAATATGATAAATAATCAATAAGTGATGGTTTTACTCAGTGTGTTTTGGGGATTTTAATTCACTGGTCATAGGAAGTTTTCTGCCTGAAGGAAGTTTTCTGTCCTAACTAAACCTGATCATCTTCCGTGTTCTCTATACACATGCCTAAGTCAAATTTATATCTTTCTCTCTCACCTTCTAAGGCAAATCAATCACCAAATCCCAACAGTTCTCACCTTCTAAATAAGTCTTAAATTCATCCACATTTCTCTAATATCATTGCCACTGCTGAGTTTAAGCCTCTGCTGCCTCTTGCTTAATTACTTTAACAGCTTACTGACTGCTTCCCCTCTTGCTCATGGTTTAATGCACATTTAAACACCAACCACATGATCTCTTAAAACTACAAAGTCTGTTCATGTCATTCCACTGCTTCACCCCTATCAGTGTCTCCACACTGCCCCAGAATACAGTACAACCTCCGTACCAAAGCCAGGAAAACCCCTCACGACAGGCCCTGAGATTCCCTTGTCTTCATTTCAGATGCTGTATCTGTGAGTCCACAGAGGCTTTATTATATGTGGCTCAGATTGTTTTATTGTCAGTATCCCCTCTAAGGCAAAAATTCAAGGAGGCAATACCTGTGTCTCATTTGGTGCTGCATCACAACCAGGGCCTGATAGTGCATAAAAACAAAGTTTAAAAGTAAATGTTACCTCAGGATTCCATCCAACTTTTTACTCGAGTTTTACTTTTAGCACATGTTATTTTAGAAATATATTATTGTACTAAATCCTGAGCTTCTGGAGAAAGCTTCTGGAGAAGTATATTCTCTAATAATCTCCACTTAGACCCATTTACTACTGCCTCCATTCTAGAATAATGAGCCTAGGTAACATTTATGACTCTTTCCACTTTCCAAATCCAGATTGTTAACATTTCTATAGGAAAGAAGTAAAAGGGTTTAAACTGAGCAAGTCATATTGTACTGAATTGTTAGATTGAATTTATTGACACTAAGGGTACCCAAAATGAGTGCCCCAAGAGAGTGGGGGAAAATCAGTGATAATGAACTGCCTAGAAAAGCTTATATGTTTGCCTAATAGTTAGATTGCCTAGTGAAACTCATTCCAACTTTATGAGTCTATGATTTGTTTCAAAAAATTTGGTCATAAAGGCAGTAATCAATTCTCTACCTTAGTTACTAAACTTAACTTAGTTTTTAAGACCTGAAACACAGAATATTCTGGGGACTTTTAAAATATTACTTATTACAGTGCTGATTTTCCAACCCTTTAGCACTTTCTATTTCAGTCCTCAAGTTACCTATTATTGTTACTACTTGTCAGTTCATATTTAGATGAAGTACAATATCAGGAACACTGTTGCTCAAAGAGGGTGAAAGCATTCTTCTTCCCATAAGCAGAAAGCTATCCCTTGGGGTGATTACAAAACAATGCCCTGAGTCTGCTTTGCCTGATAGAGCCACCAGTCGCAAGTGGCTACTGAACACTTGAAATGTGGCTAGTCTGAATAGAGGTGTGTTGTAGATGTAAAGTACCTACCTGACCTCAAAGACTTAGAAACATATCTAATTAATCATTTTACACTGATTACAGGTTGAAATAATATTCTGGATATATCCGGTTAAACATACTATTAATTTTACAGGACTCTTCTGACTTTTTAAAATGTGTATATGAGAAAATTTTAAATTAGATGGCTTGCAACTGGGTTTTGCATTACATTTATATTGGATGGACAGTGGTAAGCCTATTTAGAGAACTGATCGACACATGTGAACTGTTTATGTAGGTAGAATAAAAAGCATTCTTGAGGGTTAGATGTGAAATGGAACCACCAGTGGTGGACAGAAACACACATAATCCCCCACACGTTACAATGGTAAACGCTGGTAAGGGTGAAGATTGCTTTAGTAAAATCTAATGAGGTCTCTTTCTTCTCTGAAATAAAAACAATTCATAATTTTAACTTTTATAGGAATAACCTTTATCTTTTAGTAAAATTACTCTGAGTTTTAGCAGAATGCAAGAAATAGTTTCTAAGATATTAAAGTGACAGTCCCTCTTCAGCAAAAAAGAGTTAAGTACTAGAAATGTTATCCTGTTATTCTTTCTCCTGTAAAAAATTAACAAATTTCTACCTGCCTCACAACATTTTATTTTTGCAAAATGCCATGAAACATTTTAGAGAATGTATATTATGTTAATCAAACAAGGTATGCTTTAGAATCCACGCATTACAGTGGTTGCTACCACACCCCCTCACATTCCACTATCCCCTCTACTGTTTAACATTTTCCTTAGTATTTCTAGAAAATCCAACAAGACAATACAAAGAAAGATCAGACTATAATTAATATGGTTCCATTTGAAAGACACTATTACATCTCAATGAAATGTTTATACTACTGTAGTAATTTAAATGTGCTTTCCAATACATTATGTTAATCATTCAAATATGCTTACTAAAGTGTTAAAATGTAACAAAGAGTCAGGATCAAAAAAAAAATTTTTCTAAAGGCATGATTAATCTCTTCTCAGATTTAGAGGGACCAATTACAAGCAATCTTTTAAAATAGTATATGTAACCATGTGCTACAAACTTTCCAAAATATTTGAAAAGTTGTAGGTCCCCAATTAACTGGTTATCAATATAGAAAACGGGAGTAGTTTCTTAATGTTCTACCACCCCTACAGATATTTTGTGGTTTAAAAAAAAAGAACATACATATTGGTTAGAAGAGCAAGTTTTAGCAGTTAGATGTGAAGAACATTTCTAAACATAATGAAATGGTATTTAAGAATAAAGCTGTATTTGTAAGCAGGATCCAATCAACATGTCACCTGTAATTTTAAGGATTTCTTAACTTCTCCCTTACTTTCTAGTCTACTTCTTCATATAGATGCTGTATATAACACTGCTGGAAAGCCAGAAATTATGTAGCACAATAGGAAGAACTGAAATTCTAGTATTTGTAAAATAGTCGTGGCTGTTTTATTAAAGTCTGCTGGGGCATTCAAAGGCAAGTGAGATGGATTTGAATCCTTATTATTTGTAAGGAAACAATAGTAATGAGAAAAGTAAGGAGAAAAAGGTGAAGAATTCATGTGTATTTTTGTTTTTTAATATTGTAGCTGCTTTGAATGGGTCTTTAATTTTTTTTAAACATTTTATTTTATAAGGGAAGTGTTTGGGAAATAGAATCAGATGTGCTAATTGAAAGATTCTGGAGAGAAAAAGGATGAGATTTAGGAAAAAGAGACAATAAATCTACATATCATATTTACCTCCTGTCCAATAAAACATTAAGCAAGGCTGTTTAGTATTTAAAGGTAGAAAGTTGAAGACATCTACTGTCTATCATGGAGCAGGAAAAAATAATATTCAAATTCATGATTTTGTTTTTATTTAAATATCTAGGACCAGATTTAATTCTGAGGTTGTAACTTGATCATGAGATACTTAATAAATGAATAAATTTACAAATTACAAAATAATTCATAAGTCTAATTTGATAACAAAGTCAGGCTTATCAATATAGTCTTGTGTTTACATAGCTTAATATTTCTCAAGAGTTAAATAAATAGCTGAGATTAGAAATAGAATTCAACATTAAGTCTGTTAACTATTTGATTCATTGTTAACCTAACTATACATTTCAAAATTAGCTATTAATGATTCTTAAAGAGTATGACATAATTTCAAGAGTATTTCAAAGTATATTACTTATAATATTAAAAAGTCCTATAGAGGTCTCAATATAAAAAATTATTTCTGCATTTGATGTCATCTTCTTCAATAAAGTATCTTTGATATAAAGCAATTCTATACTCCACAGTAAAGTATATGTGAATATATTTTATAGTCTATAAAGTATCAGACCTAATACTATAAAGTATCAGACCTATTCAATTATCATATTGAATTTTAAAGGGTATTCTACAGTGGCATCAACATAAGAAATACAACTTTTCCTCTTTGAACCACAATATTTTTCATATGGTACTTATCATTTTCTCTCATATAGTATAATTATTTATGTAAAAGTTATATTTCTTTATGAGACTATAAGGAGCTTCACAACCACAGGTATATCTCTTTATATTAGACAGCATCTAACAGTACCTAGCAGAAAGAGACATTACATCATAAAAATAAAATATTGTACTTCTGAGGGTAGAAGCAAAAGTTCTGACCTTTTACAGTGATGAACATATAGATAGATAGGAGGAGAAGGCTTATTTCCCCTCAATAATAACGCAGTCCTATACCAAACAGTCAGGTATGCTCTGAGAACCAGTAGCAGGTAAAAGATGCCTTAAGAATAAAGACATGGGGTCTCTAAATGAAATTAAAGGCTGATATTTTTCTTATAGTATTGTCCAGACTATATTAATTTTATTCATTAGTTTAGAATTCCATTGAGCTTGCTGCATTACACCCAAACTATAATATTTTTCCTTTAAAGAACGATTCCAAGGAGGAGGAGAAAAACCAACCACTCCACCACTAAAGAGAGAGAGAGAAGACAGACAGATAGGCAGAAGAAATTCTATTCAGTGATTCTTGGCTATTTAATGAAGGCTTCAGCCTTTAAGGCTTAGATTTAGAAAATAGCACTGGACTATAAGAGAGAAACTGTCAACATTCATTCACAGAAGACATCAGCAATAACAACTGTAAAATGAAACATTTCTGTACCTTAATATCAGATGTATCACGCTGACTGTTTCGCCAAGCTCTGGAAACTGATGAAAAAGTTCGATCTGCATGATCAAATTTCCCTCCTTGTAAATTTAGGAAGTAAGTTGTGAAGGGTTCCTTTAACAAAGCAATTAAAAAAAATCTGTATGTTCCCTCATGCATAAAAATGTTTTTTATAAATCTAAATATTTTAAAAACCAATAGACATTAACCAATAATATGTACTAAGCATAGACTGAGAATTATACCTAAATTATTACATTAGTGTTCTTATATTATTTTTGTTTCAGAACTTATATTTCCAAAATTTGGCATTTGCAACATTTTTCAGACTCTCTTCCTTTCCAGGAACAATTTATTAATAATATTCACACATAAGTTAGATTGAATTTTGTTCATAGCACAGGGAAATAGTCCAATATGTAATTTTCCTATTGTTATGGCTCAATATTTAATTTATAATAAAGAAAAGAAAAATGTTTGGAAGATTGAAAAGCCTCCTCTTAGTTAAAGAACACTTACACACATATTAGTGGATAATTGCTTGAAATTAGCTAAGCACTATAAATTACTTCTAGGATTTATGTCTGCCTATATCCTTCTAACAAGCTTTAATTAATGATGTGCCGTTAATGCTTTCCCAAAGAAATTACTTTCTAGTAGATGAATCACCTTTCAATTTTACAGAAACATTTCTTGTTTAAACAATATATTATCAATACTCAGCAGCCTTGGTGTAATCTACAAACATACCTTATTCTGTTTGGTGCAACTTAAGTTTCCAAAACATATGAATGTATATATGTAGTAACGAAATCTTATTTGGTCCTTATTTTAATAGACTGCATTTGAAAACAACCTGTTACAGCTTATAATCAGGTAATTTATCAACCACTTAAAGAGGCAAATTTAAAGAAAAAATTCACACAATTTCTGGTGAAACAAATTTAAGGCTCTTCTACAGTAACATGTTATAAAATACATAGCAAATGGGATAGAAATAATTATAATTAGAAATTCAATCACTGGAAAAAATTTAGTATTCAGAAAAGATGCTGATAATTTTGAATCACTGCATATTCTCCACAACACTGAATTTTTTTATTCATGGTTTATTAGTCAAACTGTACTTACTATTCTTAGCAGCCATGCAAGAACAAAACTTGCAGTTGAGTAATGAGTACCATAGTGGAACTTTGGAACTTGATCATCTTCCCATGATTCATAACGCTCTGCAAAGAATGCTGCTCTTTTTGGATTCAAAGCTCCTATTGGCTGCCGATGGGTAGGAAAAAAGACAAGCAAGAACACATAAATTGTAATCATCCTTTGTCTCTTTCTCTCTTCAAATGTTATCCTATTAGCAAGTGTGAAAGTGAATTTAAGAATATATATATATATATATACTATTTAAGCTAAAACGGTGCTACATTCACAGAGTGGATGGAAAAACACATTTGTTTTTTAACGCAGGTTAGACATACATACATACATAAGTGGAAGGAGAAACCTGTCATTTCTCAGTAAGTCTATTTTCTATTGAACATAGGTCTCCTACAATCAGCCCATAATAAACATTTTCATAAAGACAATACATGAAGTGAATATTAGCTATATAATATTTGTAAAGTACATATAAAATCATACTCAGTTAATTAGAAACAGCAACCAGAAACAGGATCTTGATGTTAGAGGATAAATTGTGAATAGCTTCAGAGAAGAGGATGGAACAAAATTGGGGGGAGTAAGAAGTACAAGGAAGAGATTGTGTGAAAAAGGGATTAGATGTAAATCTAGAAATTCCTACAAGCATAATGCCAGAATTTAGATAAAAACATGCCTGCATGAAATACAAAAAAAAAGTGGTATGAAAGAATAGTAGACGATTACAAGCTTATACTAGAGAACATCACGTTACATTACAGCAGAGGCCCCAAAAGCAGTATAGTGAGGTGGTGGAAAACCTGGGCTCACTGGAATAGTAACAGTACCCAGACAGAAGGACGTTTTGGAAAATAAATCGGGGAGTGTGTGTAAAGTCCTACGGACCATGCTGACAACATTCTAAGATTGTCAACCACTATTTCTAAGATTACCTTTTAGAATTAGGACAAAGTTTGAACAACAACAAAAAAACAGCATGTGAAGACCCCAGAACTTTGCCCTGCATAAGATGAAAGCTTAATAAATGTTAGCTGGCATCATTATTCCTGTTGCTGCTCTTGTTATTTAATAATTACATGAACTCCATTAAACAGTATACAGAATGCTGTGTGATTATTTATGCACAGGTACATTTTCTTAAGGAAGACAGAGTGATCTTAAGATTTTCAAAGGGTCTAAGGGCTCAAAGAACAGTAAGATCAACTGCTTCAAGTTACAATTCGTTCTCATAAAACATTCTGGATCTTTAGAAAAATCTCTACTTCTTTATTTAATACATAAGTACCGATTCATCGAAAAAAAGGTATATATAAAGTTACTTCCTTTAGTGAAAACCCATGAGTTTTTATAAGTTTCTTCTGCATTTATAACAGAAGGAAAATATATGATTAGTTATGGAAGAAATATTAAACTGAAATAAATAAAAAAACAGGTTTAAAATATATTCAGAAATGTTCTACTGAAAATGAAGCAATTTAAACTGCTTTTTAAATTACATCTCATGTTAATATGTGATTTTTAAGCAACATTTTAAATCCATCCTTTAGGTTATCATAAATTATCAACTATTTTTTCAAACTGCTATTTGTTTAGAACTCTTCTCTTTCAATAGCTTGGGTTCTAATCAACATTTTATTTTATGCCACTTTTTACTTTACAAGCAAATTTTAAAAAATGTTTAGTTATTATCATAGTATACTAATTTAAAATGCCATCTCTTTAGTTTCTGTATAAAAGAATTAAATCTGATTTACTAAATTTATACCAGCTAAGAATGGAAGTGACTCCAAGAAATCTTTGTTACAGAACTAATTTGTAAGGCCAATAAATGTATTCTAAAAGTAGTCCTAAAGATTGAACCATGCAAAAGAAAGAAAAAAGAAATAAAATCATTGGAAGATAAATTATGTGAATTAAAAATAGAATCAATGCTCCTTTGTATGGTTCTGCAGCATATTAAGTATTCACTTTAACTGTTCCTATTTTTATTAGTCTCCAAAATGAGTACACCCCCCAAAATCAATAGTTATAGAATCACGTTTCTTGAATATAATGCTAAAACCAATTAGGATTGATTTCACTAGCATCTGGAAAAAAATGGCATCATGCAGAGATCCATACAGGTAGAACCCACAGTATTGATTCTGGCTGTTATTGTTACAGTTGGTTTCTGAAGCCTGCTACAGACAGCTATCAAGACATACCACATTTATTTGCAAGCATATAAAAAAAGAAGTCCCCAAATAAAAGGTTAAAAAAAAAAGGCCAGTGGAGCTGTGCGGTGACAATGATACACTATCAGCTTACTCAGAGAAGTTACAGTGGGAATACACACATTGAATTATACATTACGCGAAAGCACTGATTTATTGTGGTAATAACATCCACCTCATTAAAAGATTCTGCTTTGCTGCAGTCGGAAGGCTACATATTGTTTACTGCTATAAATTAATGGCAGTGCAAAGAAGACTGTGGAACCATCCTAACAATAGATCTGTAATGACAGTGCTGTATATCACAGCTTCCTCAGCAGCTTCATAATAAAATGGAGACAATGTATTGAGCTAATACATTCTACCATGCTGGCCCATATTTTTCTGACAACTGCTTTAAAAGATGAGCTGAATCCAACTATGTTATAATGCTGCAAAACATTTAACTAAGCAAGAGTCAGTCAGACACCAAAGTGCATCATAGCATTTTTAAAACATTGTCTAAATCAGCATTTCAAGATGATTATTCATCTCTGCAAAAAATTAGGAGTAAATGCTGATGGCTCCTCTTACTTACATAGCATATTAAGAGTTACAACTGTAGAGCAATTCAGGAAGATGCCTAGCACTATCATCCTACAGAGAGCTCTTCGTACAATTTAACTGTAAAAGCTTAACAGAATATTTTTTTAAATCAGAAAATTGATTAAAGGAAGCAGAACAAAAATCTGGTCATTTAAAATGGTCATAACTTCCTGAAAAAAATGAATAAATAAGAAGTAAGTATTGATTAGAGTTATAGTACAAATTCATAACCATGTAAACATAAACAGCTCTAGGATAAAGAAAAATAATTTTAATCACTACAAAAAGCTAACAAATAGAATAAACCTATAAAATACAATGCCACCTTAACCATAAGATGAAAAACTGATTCCAAAAAAATTTGAGTGATTTAAAAATTAGAGTATCAGAACTATCAACAGAAACCCTACATTTAAAAGAAATAGGGACTTGGATTAAAATAGGAAAAGAAAAATTAAAGAAAAAGAACACCAAAATTTGAAAATGCATTAGTAATACAAAAAATCACAGTACTTAGGATATTTTTAATCTTATAAATAGCGAAACTGACAACTCTGGTAGAATGATAAGTTTTCTGTTTGAGAGATAGCAATGATTTCTTTAGAAAAGACGTGCAAAACAAAATTTTCTAAATCAGGTTTTTAGCAGTATTAACAATAAAAATATCTTTATATTTGAGAAGTAATTTTGCTAACTCTTTGAGAATTTTGCTAATTAGTAGAGAAACAAAAATACTACATGAAACATGTCAAGCTTAGTGCTGGGTACATAGTAAGTTATTAGTAATAATAACGATTGTTATTTTTCAACTTATTTGATCAAGAAAACTCTTTTTAAAAGCCATTAAATAAGCCTAGTGAAACTGAGAGAGTCTATTAGGAAAGAATGCAACTAAACATTACAATCCTCTAATGGTAGACACAGTTTTGTGCATTCTCTGTCGGAAGCCTAATAGTATTTAGTAGTCCCAATAAACTGAATTATCCTACCTCAAGAACATAACCAAAAGGAAGTTATTTTTCAAAAGTCCAAAAGGCTTCCAAAGTTTACTATGAAAAACATATGAAATGTCAAGCAAATTACAATCATCTTCTACTATACTAATTAAAAACAAAGTTTTGGATTCACAGAATCCTTTAAAGGCACATAATAGTTTCATCTAATTACCAGTAAAAGTTAGCTATAGAGTGGGTGAGGACTTAATAATATGGATAACTGTTGAACCACTGTGTTGTATACTTGAAACCAATATAAGATTGTGTATCAACAATACTTCAAAAAAAAAAGTTGTCTATAAAAAGACAAAGCTTTTTGTAGTGTTGATACATTTTAAAGTTTTTCTTTTTACAATTTTTAGGAAGCCTTACCTAAAGTTATCCAATTAAGTCCCAGCTTACATCTTGAAATTATTATGTATTCTCACAATAAATACATGAGCTAGAAATCCTTATTTTAATAATAAGAAGAGAACTATCTTCTGTAACCTAGCTCAAAACCCAGCACTCAAAATCCACTCTTTGGGCCATTTTATCCATCAAAAACTACTGTATTATAAATTCTTTTTCCTAATTTCTTACATTTCCATTTTTCAAATATAATATTCAGTAAGTTGATTTAAAAGGCTAACAATGTCAAGTGCTTAGGAGAGCTCCTAGCATGAAAAAAGTTCATCAATAAAAGCGTAGCTGCTATTAATGTTATTGTTGTAATTGTTATAATCACCATGACCAACATAATTCCTTCTTCTTTTTGAGATTTATACATGAACTTCAAATTTATATCAGCCTTTCAAAATGAAGTTCCAAACTGCCGTACCACAATTACAGTTACTAAGAGCAAGAACATTACAGGGAAATGGCAAGAAATTTCAGAAATTCTACAAGCAGAGATTTGAGTTAACAAACTTCTCTTTCAAAATCCAAGTCTCAAAAGAGTTTTTTTACACCTTTCTGTGAAGAGTTTTCTTTTTTAAAAAAATCACTAAACCTTAACATCTAAGGATGGAAGCAGAAGAGAAGAAAATTAAAGGAAAAGAAAAAGATCATTCTGGAACATATGACTCAGAAATAGGGCCCTTAGAAGAGCTAAAGGACAGGGTATCATAAAAATAGAGCATGACTATTTTTAGGGCCTGGCTTAGGATCTTGATGACTGGCCTAAAGCCATCCACCAATGTCATCGTCATTTGGTATCATCAGTAAATTGGAAACATCCTTTAATAAAGCCTGTCCTACAGCATTTAAGAGATCATAGGCAAGAGAGGTTATACAAAATTTTATTCTTTCCTGAAAATCAAGTAAGCCTATATTAAAGGACAGTCAGTGCAAAGTAAAGGCTAAAAACTAACAAGGAAAAGATAACAAAATGATTGAACTCTATGTTACATAAATCCAGTAGTATGTGTCATAAAAATGTCAGGTGAAGGACAGAATATCATTAATTAAGTATAAGATGTCTGATATTCATGAATGGAATTAAACAAGCAGCTCCAAATTCAGAGGATGAAAGAGGATGGACTATCAGGAAATGTGACAATCATAAAAGATGGTCATCCCTGATTAGAGAATAATGATTTGATTTTAGAAGATTATAGGAAGTAACTATGCAGATTAAAGGGGCCATTCTCTCTGATGACAATGCTACTATTTATTGACTATAAGAGAAAATTCTAAAAGTCTAACACAAATTGTCTCATTATATTCACAAAAAACCCCTTTATAAACCTATTAACATTCCCAATTTATAGGCAAAAGAACTGAGTCTGGAAGAAATTAAATGACTCTTACTGGCTGGTTACCTAACTAGTGGCAGGGGCAAGATTCAGAGTCAACTCTCACTAACCACCTAAGCAGATCCTTGAATGATTTGGGTTGCATGGATTAATGAAAATGTTGGTACTGAATCTGGAAGGCCATTAGGATCTTTCCATAGGTTAGATTAAAGGTCTTTTTGAAAAAAAATGCCATTTAATTTCTTATCCCTATCTATAAAATGTTTGTGGATATCACTCTGGCAGAAGGCTTCACAAATGAAA
Source organism: Manis javanica (assembly GCF_040802235.1). NCBI lineage: Eukaryota > Metazoa > Chordata > Mammalia > Pholidota > Manidae > Manis > Manis javanica. The sequence goes on along the minus strand of NC_133158.1, from coordinate 196,944,038 downwards.
AAAAGAAAAAAAAAAGGAGTATTTTGTCTTGGGACGCTGAAAATGACGCTTGCAAAAAAGGCTTTTAAGAAAAAGTGAGCGAAAAAGGTTATCATTACCAAAGTTTATTGTTTTACTTTCTCCTTAACCTTTATATGTGTATACCCACATCCATGCACCCAAACGAAGGCCTTTAATTCTGTGTTGCTAAAGTTAATTTTTAAAGAAGCCAATGAATTTTGTTCTGTGTATCTCCACGCCTCCTTTCCCATCCCCCAAGAGAAGAAAATAAATGAATAGTCTCTGTAATTTAAGGAACGTTGCCACCAGGAAGGGGTGCAGCAACTACTTGGTGTCAGTTGTAGCAGTTCTTTTATCTAAATGACAAGTATAACAAACAATCTGATCAGCATTTTTACTCAACCTTGGCTTTTAGGGTATTTTGTCATATGCTATATATGGCTGAAATTGTTTGGCACTTATATTCACACACTCTACATTTTATTTAATATTGTCAAGAAAAAAATTTCACTGACACACTGCCATGGCTTTTACAGTTAACAAATAAGCACTTTTATTTTCAAGTACCAAAGTAGTTTTTAATCCCTTGAATATACACTTCCTTGCAAGTGGCATTGAACATATACCCACTATACTATTTCAATTTAACGAACACATCTTGGGAAAAAGAAAGTATTCCATTTTACTTACTGTGCCTAGGTAGAATTTAAATCATTTCAGATGCTCACATTGGTAGATTTAGTAGCAATTCCTTCACAGTTCTATGTAATTCAGCTATGGTTCATATTAAGTGATTTGTACTGTGGTTTTTTGTCTGAGCTTGAGAAAGGCACATAAATTGATTTAAAAAATCTGATAATCCAATGCTAGTGTTGAACTAAATGCCTGGAGGAACTCAAAAATAATCTTAACAATCCAAGGCCTGCTTAAGAAAAAATGTTTTAAGTATTTATGAAAATGATAAACACACAAGAGGCCCAACGCTGATATAACAAAACCTTTTCATTTGCAGATAGTCATCTACCCACTTAAAGAAACAGTGAAGGCCATTAAAATTGGGAGTCCCAGTCCCAAATCGAGACAGAGGAGGCTGCTGAACTCTCCTCCCCTGACCAACAAACCAAATCTACAGCTACAGTGGATCAATTCCCTCTGAAAAAAAACCAGAAGCCAGCTGAGGCACTCGTACACATCAGGCAAAAGAGAAAACCCCATAGCGTAAAGGTAGGAAAAATTGTGACACACCTGCCATAAATCCCACCCGGACACAGTGACATACAATCTGACATACAATCAGGAAGGAACTCACAACTTCCTGAGGAGTGAAGACTTTGAGCCTAACATCTAGAGTCCTAACATTTAGGACTTCCACTTGTGAGAGAGGCCCCCAAAACATCGAGCTCTGAAAGCCAACGAGGCTTGTATCTGCGAGACCCACAGATTATACAGCACAAAAAGAAACAGCTGTAAACAGGGAAGGGAGGGCTTTGATTGGCTTGGCTATTCCTCAGAGCTCAACACAGAGGAAGCAGAGAGAAATGCCAATCTCCCAGTCTTTCCTTGAAAGAGGTTCATCTCCATATCTTAAAAGCTGCAACTTGAGGGTCAGGTTCCTAATTTAACACACATTTAGGAATCTATTGCTGTCCTACCCTGAGACCAGGGAAGCCAGAAACCATCTCTACATTCTCCGGGTAGCCCTCTCCAAATCACCAATATCTCCCTGGAAGAAGTTTGTCCATGTCAGGTACCTCGGTTTTTGTGGCTGCTACCCAGAAGATGCACCCATTGATCACCTGGCTTTTGGGCAGCGGGGCTGGGTTCACATGTCCCACAGGACTGCAGCAAACCAGGAGACAGTTTTTAACAGGCTATCCCCAAGGGCTCAAAGCCCAACTCCCAGTCTTTCCCTAAAACAGGTCTACTTGCAAACTTTAAAAGCTGAGGCCCGAGGGTCTGGCTTCCAATCAGCCTGCATCTACTGGTGACTCTGACCCTCACCTTTGGGACACTGACCAGTCTTGGAATACCCTCAACTATTGGGAGCTGCTAAGAATAAATAAGGCAGCTTGAACAGTCACAAAAGTGAGATAGGAGATTAGAGGGATAGGATGTGACTTGCTATTACTGGGGACAGGCACAAAATACACTTGCTTCCCCCAGTCTTTCCCTTCTATGAATCAAAACTTTCCAGGTGATGGGAGAGGCATACTGTACTTTCTCATCCCAGGGCCCAGGCAAATATCAACTGTACATTAGGGAAGGGTGGAAACAAAACTAATCTGATTCTGGAAGAGGGACAGGAAACGCTTTATATAACCTCTAGGACCCAGGGAAAGATCTACTGCTTCTGGGTTGGTAAAAGCAAAATGGGCTTATCCTAATGACCTCATCTGAAGTTGATTACATCTGCAAAGGTCCCATTTACAAATAAGATCACATCCACAGTTACCCAATTGCATATTTGGACTTCAACTTATCTTTTGGGAGACACAATTCAACTCATAACATATACCCAAAAAACAAATGTTGAAAATACATTAAACAAAACTGATAAAAATGAAAAAAAGACAAATCTAAATTGTAGTTGGAGACTTCAACACTCCTCTCTCAGTAATCAATAGAACAAGTAGAAAATCAGTGAAGATACAGATGTGAACTACACTTATCAACCAATTTTACCCAATTGACATGTATAAAACATTTTACCTAGTAACAAGAATATGTATTCTTTTCAAGTGCACAAGATAATTAACCAACATAGACAGTGTTCTGAGTCATAAACCAAATTTCAACTGATTCATAAAAATTGAAATCATACAAACTACATTCCCCAATCATAATGGAATTAAATGAGAAATCAATGAGATGGACATCTGACAAATACCCCAATCTATGAAAATTAAGTAACACTCTTCTAAATAATCCATGAGTCAGAGAGAAAGTCACAAGGAAAAATAAAAATATTTTGAATGGAATACAGATGAAAACACAATACATAAAAATTTGTTGGACTTTGCAAAATTGATGCTTATGAGAAAAATTTGTAGCATAAAATTCATCTTTGAAAGGAAAAGAAGTCCCAAATCAATATAAAGCTTCCATCTTAAGATCCTAGAAAAGAATTAAATTCAAATCAAGTAGAAAGAAAAACAGTAAAAAATGTAAAGATCATTAGAACTGAAAATAGAAAGGCAATAGACAAATAAATAAAATTCACAGCCATGCTGATCCAGGAAAAAAAGAAGGAAACAAGGAAATAACCAAATCAAAAACAAAAGAAGAAATAAAAATAATAATAATAATAAAGGGAGAAATGTGGGATCCACATATAAATCAAGTATAAAAATCAAACGAATATTCATATTTGACCTGATTGTTTATAGTTCATAATGCGTGATCAAAACCGAAAGTTTCTGTAATGAATGCCCTTGTACTGTTCACCATGTAAGAATTTATTCACTATGTAAGATTTCGTTCACCATGTAAGAACTTGTTTGTTATGCTTCAGAAGATTGGAGACTGATGAGAATTAGGCTTGAGATGGATTAATGATTGTGCATTGAGCATTGACCCCCCCCTATACAGAATTTTATTGTTGTTAACAACCATTTGATCAATAAATATGAGAGATGCCCTCTCAAAAAAAAAAAAGATCTGAAGCAAATAAGGTAAAATGTTAAGATTCAGCAGAGTTGAGTAGTGGGCACACAGGTGTTTGTTTTATCTTCTCTCTAGTATGAATTAGAGATTTCACCTAAATGAAATAAAACAGACATGCAACATTCACTCAATGAAAAAAAAAACAAAACAAACACACAACAACAAAAGAAGAAACAACTAGATGAAATAAACAAATTCTGTGTAAGATTCACACTACCAAAGCTCATTCAAGAACAAAGAGAAAACATGAATAGTCCTACAGCCTTGAAATTTAATTTAAAGTTTAAAAAAAAGCCTCCCCAGAAATAAAACTCCTGTCCCAAATGATTTCACCAATGAATTCTACCAAAAATATAAGAATTCAATACTAATATTTCTATAGCATCTTTTCCAGGAAATGGAACGAGGGGGAATAACTGCAAAACTTCATTTTGTCATGCCAGCATTATCCTGATCTGACAACTAGACAATGACCTTATAGATAAATATCCTTCATGAACATAGATACAAAAATTTTAAAGAAAATATTAGCAAATCAAATTCAGGCATTTATTAAAAGAATAGTACATCACAACCAAGTATGGTTTATCCCAGGAATGCAACAATCCAAAATCAACTGGTATAAAATTTGCCATTATAATAGAAAGAGAAACGTGTTATTATCTTCAGAAAAAGCATTTGACAAAACTCAATATCCAATTATAATGAAAACTCAACAAACTAGGAATAGAAGGGAACTTCCTCAACCTGAGAAAGGGCAACTATAAAAAAATCTATAGCTAGTACTAGACGTAATGGTGAAAGACTGAATGCTATTCCCTAACACCGAAGACAAAGCCCTCTCAGCACCTCCAGTCAATACTGGGCAATGCAGTTAAGTATTCATTCAAAGACAATACATTCATTTATGTAAAAAGTCCCAAAAAATCTACAAAAAAGGCTGCTAATACAAATAGTTGAGTCTAGCAAGATTGCAAAGTACAATGTTGGTATACAAATTTCAATTGTATTTGTATGTACTAGCAATGACAATTGGAGTTGAAATTTTGTAACTATTGAAAATATGAAATTTTTAAGGATAAATTAACAAAACACATACAAGAATTGTATGCTAAAAGCTGTGAAGCATTGGAGAGAAATTAAAGACAACCTAAATAAATGCAAAATAAACTTTATTCTGGATTAGAAGAATCAATATTATTAATATGTCATTTTTAACACAAAATTGGTCTACCAATTAAAAGCAATCCCAACCGAAATCTCAGCAGGACTGACAAGATGATTTTCAAATTTATATTAGAAAAGCAGAGAATGAAGAGTAGCTAAAACAATTTTGAAAAAGAACATAGTTGGAGGAATCACATGGCCAATTTATTTCCAAGAAAGGTGCCAAGACAATTCATAAAAGATAGTCATTTTAACAAATGCTTGGAGGGATTCTACCATCCGTAGAAAATGAACCTCAACCCTTATCTTGCACCAATGATGCATTATAGGTAAAAAATATGTTGCATCAGCAGCCACAATATAAGAGCATAAAAATAATTGTTTAACCCAATTTGTTTTTAGAAAAACCAAATCACTGTTTAGTAATAATAAGCACGAAGTCAATTAATAATCTCTATCAGCAGCTTTTGACTTTTCCAGTATACACTCAAATATACACATGTGTATGTGAATTCATAGGTCTCCTGCAGTAAACCCAGAGTTCCTTTCAATGACCAGAGTCTATATACTGGGAAAAACTCCCACATCTTTTTCTTCCTTCCCACCAACAAGACCATTTACTGCCATTTACATTTTTTTAGCTGATTTATCTTTGTCCTCTTTTCTTCCTGTTTTTTCTACCACAAATTTCTAAGTCTAAATGTAAGACTTCATACTGTTTCTTTCCTATTTCACTCAAATTCCTTTAATGTATTTCATTCTCCCAAGATCATTTTAAAATGTTTTTTAATTCCTATAAAGCAAGCTATATGTAATCTGTAATATTAGTGAAAATGTTGAAAAAATTAGAGTTCTAGAAAAATGCCCTAAAGAGAGTGATACCTTAAATATATAAAGGACATTAAACGATAGCGTTGAAAATTATTTGGATAGTTCTGAATGCTACTAATATCTCTTAATCACCACATGTATATTTTAGAAAGGTAACACTCAGATTTTCAGATCATTTGCTGAGATGTTATACCACCTATAACTCCCCCGATTTACTTAACTCAAAACATACTTTCAAAGAAAATAGTTTAATGTATTGTAACAGACTATATTTCTAAGTAAAACTCCACTGATTTTCTTTTCTTCCCACATTTGAAAAAGTATTTACTAGCCTATTCTCGTTTTTTATGTTTGGCAAATAATAACATATTTTTTGTTTTCAGAATAAACCCTTTTTCACTTCCAAAATTTCATTCACATTATAAATCATGAACTCACATTTTTTTAAAATTCTTTTTTGAAGTGGGAGAGTCTATACTTAAGTCACATAAAATGTTTTGATTATTTTCCTACAGATGGTTCATATATACATATTTTCAGTTATAAAACTCTTTAAAAGTAGAGATTATTTCATTCACTTTGTTTCTGGTACTGCCCTCAGAACAGTACCTACAAAAATTGCTCAGCTCATGTAACAGTCAATTATCTGAATTAATACAATTATTCAATGTAAATAGGGTACTATAAACATGTTTATGTTGAAGAAAAGTACTTATTTGAATAAATGAACTTTGGAATAAAGAATTGGACAGCAATATGAGCATGTGACTAAAAGATGTTATATTACCCACTGTACAAAGGATCCATGGGTGCAACTAGGCTTCTCCGGGCTGTCACTTTGCAATATATACAAATATTGAAAGATTGTACTGTACACCTAAAACTAATATAATGTTGTAGGTCAATTATTCCTCAATTTAAAAACATAACTGGCTTTTATTTTTTATTGCATAAAAATAATAACCCCAACAAAAGAGCATACTACATATTCGTATGTTTTGAATTTCAGAGGGATATATAAGAATGAGAAGTTGACACATATAAGCATATAAAGGAAGCTACAAATATGTAAGTTTTTAACAAGTCTATTACATTTACTCTCTATAAAAAGAAAAACAGCATGAAATCAGAAGTACCACCACTTAGTGAATTTCTAAAAAAAATTAATTTCTAAGTGTTTTGAAAATATTTTTTAATAAATTCATGGTAGATATACATTCCCTGCTCTAAATCCACCGAAGTTAGTACACCCAGCACTAAACTAAGAAAATAGGAAGTATTAAGAGCTAAAACTGGCAATGCTATGTAAACAGAACAATTCATTTATAAATAATAATAAATGGTCACTCCACACCACAGTAACTTAGGATGATTAGAGAATAAATACTTAACTCTGAGAAGGATTACTGACTGGCAGTGTGTTGTTGGTATATGTCAGGATTATTCATCACCCTGACAGTAATATTAACCACAATCCATTTCAGTTACTTCAGTTTATCATTTTTTGACTAATGTTAAAAAACAATGTCACTGAAGGCTGCTTAAATTAAGTGTAGGGTTAACCTCTGTTAGAATCATTTAAAAACTTCTACTAGAAGGTAACTTCTAGTAACAAATCAAATCTCTTATACAGAGTGCTGATACTTAATAAATGTAAGGTTTAAAAGATAGTCACACAAAGCAAATGGTTTTCCTAATTTAAAAATAAAACATCAGCAAATCCTCTAAATGCACTACAATTCCCCTGCCGCCTGTTTATATATACGTTTATACTTTGATGAAGTTAATTTTAAATTCTGGGTAAAGAGCTACACAGCCCTATTTTAAACTAAATACATTACATTGAACAAGTAATAATTAAAAGTTCAAAAAGGTCAGTGTTCCCTTGAGTATTTTTCTTTGGTATTACATAATTACTGTATAATATTACATATAAAAATATTATATAAATAGCAGTTTGCTATATAGGACCTCCCCATTGCCCAACTGATGAGGTAATTTGCTTAAGTTCCCTTACTAATAAATGAAGCAAGACTGACAGAAGTCTACCTAAATCCAAAGATTTTCTACACTGGTCCTCTAGTTTTATCTTTCCAGGCTACTTTCCCATATCATTATGATGTTCTTTTAGAAAACCTCTGCACTTATATTCTACTTTCCATTGCATCATTTTCTGTTTCTATTTATGCAAAACATTTTACTCTTGTTTTGGATTGAAGGCTTCTTCTGTTTCCTAAACTGTCTTTGTTTCATCTGGTTTCTTTCATTTTTCTATTTGTTTTTGTCTTTGTTGTCTTTCACACTGCAGACTGTCCTTAAATGCTTGCTAACAATTGGCTGGACCTTGGTTTCGAAGGAGTCCCGGGAGCGCTGACTGCAGTGCTCCGAGGTGGAGAAGCAGCGTGCCCTGGCCCGCTTCACTGAGCGGCAGTCAGGTAGGCTCCGGGAGGATCCTTGAACAGCAATACCTTTCAGGTCTTTTCTCTTGAGCTGGTCTGTATGTTCAAAGGGTCACACAATCTTGGGTCTTAAGGGTGGGGCTGGCATGAGCCTGGTTGCCAGAGTTCTGATAGCATGACTGCAAAAGAGGTCTGGGAGCCTTCACCATGCAGTACTTAAGGCTTTCAGTGAATCCTCACGTTTTCCATTCCTTCCCTTAGCCCCTCCCTGTGCTGTTGTTGGTGTTCTCAAATCCAAAATGTCTCTGGTGCAGTTTCCCCAAAAAGTACACCTCTCCCATTCTGCCAATATTAAAGGAAGAGTAGTTGGGTATGGGAACAAAGTAGATGTCAGTAAAAGTATTCAATCTAACATAGTCTTTTTGCTTATCCCTACAGTCTACCGGCTCACTGACAGGGGACAGACCTGAGACTGAACCCCAGCCTTCACACTTGGAGAAAGTGTGACCTTGGAGAGTTCCTTAAGCTCGCCCCATCCTGGTTTCCTTATCTTATAAAATAAAGATAATAACAGATTCCTTACAGTGTTGTTGAGGGTATTAAAGGAGACAGTGTACGTAAAATGTTTTTTTCCATAACAGTGGAAGGCAACTATTGGGGCTTCCCTCATAATCCTGCAAATATACCCTAAACTTGCCCCACGTCATTCTTCTGCTGAGTAACTATAAACTCCCCAAGGCAAGGGAATGCAATTTACACTAAAATCCATAAAATCAATGTGTATTTGTTGACAAGATTAAAATATTTTCCACATAGTGTCAGCCAAGAACAAATACCCAAGTAAGGGGTAATTTTTAACTTCTTTCTGGGCTTTTACATATTTATTTAAATGCTTTAAGATGCACTACCTACTGCTGTAATAAAAGGTTTGTTTTTTAAGTTTGTGTTTGACTTTGGTTTGACTGAAGCTCAATAAATAGAAAAAGTAAAAGTTGTAACACCTATTATATTTAAACAGTATTGTCTCCCCGCCCCCTCCCCAAAAAAGTGTTCTCTTCCCTCTGTGACATCTAGATGGTATATTGATTCCTGGTATATCTGTTACAGAGCAGACTAAAAGGACTGGCATTCGTCAAAAACAGCACTTAAAACTTGAAGAGATAAAGAAGTGCTGTCTGATCAACAACAGTTAGATGTCGGTAGTCAATTCCAGGTCAAGACTCATGCTGTATATTAAACGTGTGTGTTAGAAATATCTCACATGTAAAAATACACAACCAAATGGTAGGAGATAAACGAGAGACAGAGAAAATCACCTCCTTTTTGTTGAAACAAGGAGAGAGATAGAAGGAAAAAATACAGTAAATACTGAGGGTAAATAACAGCAACTCAATAGGCAAGTAAGTAAACTCAGGATAGCTTGGTTATTCAGTTCTCTCAAGTTGTCTGAGAACTTACTCTTTAGAAACATTTTCATTTAGACTAGGGCAATCGAAGCTGCTACTTTAACAGAGTGTGAATGGTTGTAACACAGGTTTACAAACAACTGATTTATTAGGGCCTGAACCAAAATTTAAAATTCAGTGTGAAGAGCTGATGACAGTAATGTTTTCCTCAGATTCTTACACTGCAAGGAAGGAATCAGGCGATCACAGGGTGGGAGCATTTCCCCCTCACATTTACTTTTCATGTTGCTGCACTCTTTACTCCTTGCATTTACAGTTTACTCTTTACACTCCTTACCTTTTCCCCTAACATTTACTTCTCTTGTTTCTAAACCAAAACAACAGCTCACACCGTGCTTGCACTCTAAAGCTGAAAAATTGGATTTTTTTTTCCCTCTACCGCAAACTCACTCTTTCAGTATTTTTCTCATTTTAAGAAGATGAGCTCTAATTATGAACAAAATGACTGTTTATATATTGGACATTCCTGTTTTTTCCCCCAATCTTCAGTTATTTTTAGTAGGATAGTAACTACCTGATTTTATTCTTTCAGATGTCCAGAAACTAAGAGTCCCTGTACATCATATTACTCAATAAATAATCAAAGTGAAAATAAATGAATAAATATTTGATTAGTAACATCAGGGATTCTCTAGTCTTAACCAAATATTCAGCTGTTTCATAAAACAGGTTTAGTCCAACCTGGGACAAACATACCAGCAGCAGGCAATTTGGAAAAAGCATTCCTTTTTCAAGCAATAGAATGCTGGTTGTATTTTACCATGTATTTCAGCATTTCAGAGCTGAAGGCATCTTGACAAAATAACATTAAAACAGACTCAGCAACTGATGCACAAAGTGGAAGACAATATAACATACTGCAGTATTTCTCAAACTGGGCCAAAACTCACAGTAAGAAATATCTCACTTTAAATCATTACCCAGCATGCACACATGTGCATGTGTGCAGACACACACACTCCTTAAGTAGAAGATCTGACATGATACATGCTGATTTTGTTATATGCTATGCTATGCTATGCTATGCTATGCTATGCTATGCTATTCATATTTAGAAATTCTAGTTGGGAACTACCGTTTGGAAAATACTGGCTTAGTATTTAATTCTAGTTGTACCCACAGCTGTGTGACCTTGTGCAACTTGCTTAACCTCATGGTGCCTCAGTTTCTGCCTCTAATGTAACCTGTCTTAAAAGGTCTTTAAAAGGGTGAAGAGTTAACACATGTAATATATTTAGATAAGAGCCTGATATATAGTAAGTCCTCAATAAATATTAGTTAGCAGTAATAAAGTGGGACTATCTTACCTTTTGAAATTTAGAGCCCAGTTTTCATTTGTAAGTGAGTGGTTATCCACTATGTTTCAATCCAAGAATGTATTTGTTTTTGCAAACAGGTGTTCAGATTACAGAACACATACATATTAAACATTCCAAAATAACTATGATGATTAATTAGTAGAGAAATGATTGCCTCAGATTATCTTGGTTCTCCCCTCTTTGAAAATTGTTGTATGCAATCCATCTCTTAATAAGGAGTAAAAATAAGTCAGAGTAGCCAAGAAAATCTTCCTAATTTACAAAGGAAGCTTTGCTACCGAATTTCTTACAAAGAAGAGCAAAAAAAAGTTGATTCTTATCAATTCCAAAGAGGCTGTCAAAATATAAAAATCAATGTGTATTTTTAAAATATGGATTTATGTCACTCCAAAGTCTATGCATGGTTAGATCTGTCTTCTCATCAGTCAGATTTTTAGACTAGTGATGAAACAATGTGGAAAGTGGAGAGAAAAAATCATCTTCAAAATTGATCCCTGCTTTTTCTCTGCTTTAAAGATTAAACCATTATGTCAAATGAGGACTTTCTCAATACAAATTTCATTTTCATCAGATTTTCAGATTAAAATACATCTGATCCCCTCAATAGAATGACAATACAAATTTGTGATTATTATTAGGAGATATTATTCAGTAGATGAAACTTCATACCTTCCAAGACATCTTTTATATTGTTCCATATAGACTTTTTCTTTTCTTAAAGAATGGTCAGTAAAATATACAGAAGAAAGGGTATTGGTTATATCAATTAAGCTTTGAAAAGAACTCCCTGGGCAACATGGAAGAGATTACCAAATAACACTATAGCTTTGTATCAAAGCTACTAAAACTCCTCTGAAAACCAGCTTTAAGGAAATTAAATGGACATAAATATGCATAAATAATTCAATGCATTTTAAAGCTAGTCAGGGCATATTATCTACTTAAGATTGGGGATAAGATCTGTTTATTTTTTAAATTAAGCTTTGTATACAATGTTTTCTATTTCTTAAGTTTATTTAAACAAATAATGTAAATGTATAGTATGGGACATATTTTAATATAATTCTACTATAATCATTATTGATACAGATATAGCTCATTTTACATATGAGATGTATTCCTGAAAATATGTGCATAAACAGATATTCGAAATTGAATCACACTGTGCAGACTTTAACACCAACAAGAATGAGATACTTTCATAAAGCAAACAATTATCACTATTTTATACACACAAAGTACAATTTTCAAATATCTGGCATGCTTATTTCACTTAAAATAATGTAGTTAATTTCAAACTCACCCATTTCCATCAATATTTAATCAAAACAATTAGTACTAGTACATTACTTTTTGTGAATTTGAATGACTATTGTAGCATTCAAACTACTGTTGCTTTACAGGAAAGGATATTTAGTTATAACATCTGTGGTTGAGTATTAGGGCTTCCCATTTCTTTCCAGTCCTGCTAATTATACTACTGCTCACTATTCAATTGTGTCTCCTTCAGTTTTTTTTGAAATCACTCTTTATAAATATTTCTTCCTTAGCCCAAAGTACAAATCTTTCATAAAATCTCTCAAAATATAAAAACAAATACCCCCACAACTAAAGGCATTATTATACCACAAAAATTATATTTTTATGTCTTTGCATAGTAGACACTGACATGCATGGATAGACTAATGAAAGCAACTCTTTTGGTTTGGTTTTGAGGCTGTCTCTCCTTTTTTTTTCAAGGTAACAAAATTAAAAAAGCAAAATTAAAATTGGTCATCTAGTGGGGCATAAAAATAACCTTATGTATCAAATACAAAAGTTAAATTATAAAGCATTTGTTAAAACAGCATTTTGTCCACCAAAAAAGTATTTGGCAAACTCTAATATACAAATAAATCACTCTAATATTACAAAAAAAATTCAATTTTAATGGATTCTATTTAGCTGGCAAATAACCCATAAGCATTTTAAATGCTGCTTAGACACACAGGAAAGGTTTGAAAAAGTGGCTACGTGTATCTGCTTTTGCTTCTCTGTGGTCATCTTAAGAACATGCCCTAAACATGGCCAGAGTGACCTGCTGGAGGGACATGACTGACACATGCAGGATGTCTGAGTTGTGCCAGCTGAATCAATGAATTCTCATAATGAAAAAATTCATAGAGCCTACATTAAAAAAAAATGTTTTGGAGGCTTTCTTCTGGTCATGTGAAGTTTTTAGTGGGATAGAGAACAAAGATGAGGGTCAAGAAGGGAAGCAGTTGTTAAAGAATAGCAGTAGGAGGAGGGGAAAGGGTTTTGGGAGCTCTTGATCATGTAAAATAATGATGGAAGACAGAAAAATAGCCTCAGCAGAAATATCCAAATAGCCTTCCACTTATCACTATTGGTGACTGTTCCATAAAGAGAGAAACATGCATTATGCCCACAATCCATCTTACTATCCACTGATCTTAAAGAGCCTACCAAAAATAAGCCCACATGAAAAATCTTAGTAAGTTCTGTGCCTAAATAGTAGTCCAAACTGAAGGACTGGTTCAAAAAAAAAAAAAAAGAAATTCTTCTAGAATTCTAGAAAGGTTATTTATTAAAATATAATTTATCTGTGAAGCGAATTTTAACATTTTAACAAATTAACAAAAAATAAAATTTTTATTGTTATGTACATAAAATTCAAATAATGAGTAGTAACAGCCTGAAATTAAAGAATTGTCCACTTTTTATTATTGACCTACTGCACGGCTTGCTCACTACACAAGTCAAACTCATACAGTCCTCATGTATTAGACTAGACAGTTCTACAGATTTCCGGCATTAGAACAAATATGATACCTAATGTAATTTTTTTAAATACAAAACAAAACACCATTTATCCATTTCTTCTTCCTTACAGTCAATGGGTCAGCTGGGGAATTCTGCCCACCTGGGCCAGATTTGGCTGCTTTTGGTTTGCTCCTTCAGTTAATTTGTTTGTGGTCCACTGAGGGCTGCAGGGGGCGCCACTCAGCTATCCTGAATGGGGTAGTCATGTCCCTCCAGCAGGTCACCCGGGCAGGTTTGGGGCACTTCTCAAGGTGACCACAGAGAAGCAAAAGCAGAAACATGCAAGCACTTTTTCAAACAACTACTTCGTGTCAAATTTACTAACATCCTTATTTCCCCTTCCTGGCCTGTTTTTGTTTTTGTTTTTTATTGTGGTAAAATATACCTAACATAAAATTTACCATTTTAACTATTTTTGAGTGTACAGTACAGTCCCATTAAGTACACATCATCACAAAACATCATCACGATGTTGGGCAAACATCATCACAATCCATCTTCAGAATTTGTTTCATCTTGCAAAACTGAAACTCTATACTGGTTAAATAACCCAGTTCCTTCCTACCCGCTAGCCCCTGGCAGCCACCATTCTACTTTCTGTCACTATTAATTTGACCACTCTGCATATCTCATATGAGTGGAATTTTACAGTATTTGTCCTTGGATAAATGCCTTATTCACTTAGCATGATGTTGCCAAGGTTCATCCACGCTGCACTGTGCCTCAGAGGCTCCTTCCTCTTTAAGGCTGAACAATATTCCACTCTGTGTGTATGTCACATTCTGTTCATCCATTTATCCATCAATGGGTATTTGGATTGCTTCCATCTTTTGGTGGTGTGGATAAATGCTGCTATGAATACAAAAGGGGCATACAAATACCTCCTCAAGTCTCTGCTTTCAATTTTTTTGGTGTATATCTAGAAGTGGAACAGCTCGATCTTAAGATATTTCTATTTTCCATTTTTTAAGGCATCACCACACGGTTTTCCACATCAGTTGCACCATTTTATATTCCTATCAGCAGTGCACAAAGGTTGCAATTTCTCCACATCTTTGCCAATACTTGTTACTTTGTGCTGTTTTTTTTTATAATGGCTATCCTAATTGGTGTAAAGTGGTACCCAATTGTGATTTTCATTTGCATTCCCTGATAATTAGTAATGGTGAGCATCTTTTCATGTGCTCATTGGCCATTTGTATATCTTCTTCAGAGAAATGTCTATTCAAGTTCTTTCCCATTTTTGAATCAGGTTGTTTGGTTTTTGTTTTTAAGTTTTAGGAGTTCTCTATATATTCTGTATATCAATCAGTTATCAGATAGGTGATCTGCAAATAAGGCTTTCTTTTGAAAATTAAGACTCTCTTTTGAAAGTGAAAAATAGATACACAAACTGCTACAATTTTTTAGTTCTGAGTACTATGCCAGGCACCAGAAATACAGAAATTAACAAAATTAAATCTTTCTATTAAATGATTTCCCTTACTATGGAACACAGAGAATAAAATGTTAGAATTATAATAAATTATGGAACGTATTATAATAGAAGTAACCAGACAGTACCATGGAAGTACAAATTCCTAGACGAAGGGGAGAGCAAACAGCAAGGAACAAGAGGTGAAAGAGAACAGGAGGAATGATAGGATCACATGATTTGGCAAAGATGGCAGCAGAGACAGATGATGCGGTAATCGCACAGGCGATGCTCAGTGCTTAAGCACCATGGTTTGTCATGATGAAAAGCTTATCCTCTCTGTCGACATTTCTGATTTCTACTGTGATTGTCTGGATGTGTGAAGAAGCAGATTATATCCTATAGATTCAGAGTAGGAGTTACTCCCGAAACTACTCCAGAGTAGGTGTTTTTCCTAATGTTAATCATGCCAGGGCCAAAAAGGGAACACTCTCCGTCTGACATCAGAAAAATGGACGCCCCAGCACGCTATGTGAAGGAAACCAGATACGGTGAGTGAACTGGTGCCTGTCATGCGGGCTCTGCAGAAACTAGACAGCGATCCTCAGATTGAGACTGTAAATCACTGAGAGCCTTACACTTCTGCTGTGATTGGATTCTCTAGAGCTTTATTTAAATACTTCACTGAGGCCTAAAATGGATTTGGAGGAGTTAAGGGTAAGAACCATGTATACTCTTGGAAGAAGTCAGTACTAAAAACAAGAAGTCTAGTGTCCTGAGAACTTTAGAGTGACCAAGAGGGATAAGGCAGAAACACTGGTTCAAAATACAGGCAGGAGAGAAACAGCAAAGAACCTCTAGATTAGATTGTTGGAACACAAAACATTCTTTAGGTATTGCTGAATTACTAAGAAAGGAAGCTTTAGGAGAAAGATTGCCCATCTGAACAAATGTGAGCAGGTACTCAGCACTCCTTATACATTAAAGGAAATATTATCCCAAAGCTCATCTTAAAAGGAATCAGTTTCAACTCATGATGTATTTCCTCTTAAAATTTTTCCTAGGGTTTTCTAAAAGGATCTAAAAATACTGACCAATTCAGCGGCAACAAGCACAATCGGCCAAACTGTGATCTTCAGATTTTATTTCCCCATAAAAGGGTTCTTTCCTACCAGGACTCCTTAAACAAATAGATGATTCTAGAACTGGGCAAGAAAAAGTGATGGTTAAGGTAGAGCACCTTGTCACACTGGAGAGCATGGTAGTTATCAAAGACTACTAAGCCTGTACCAAAAGGACTCAGGGGCAACTTGAAACCAGTCATGGGCAAACACCTGAACCTCAATAAAAATAATTAACTGCAGTGGATTGAAACACCAAATACATTAAAGTCTGTGAGTTCACAAACATACTTTTTTGTTAGTTGGATACCATTGGAGGATCCCAGCAACCAAATGACTGTTTCAAAAACTGGCATATAAAGAGAAGGAATTCAACTTTTACCCTGACTTTCCAATGGGATTTACCATTGGATAATCTAACAGTAGATGAAGGGATGTATCTTGTTATAGAATGATTCCCAATAAATGAAATAAAAGTGACAGATTTTAAATACCATGATTTTGCAATGATTTTTGAACCAAAGAATCCAAGCATTAATTATCAATGACCATTAACATCACAAAAGAGATATAAAGTAGATATTACACACACTCTGACAGAACACAAAAACTTCCAATGAAGCAGTCTTGCCAGAAATATCTAATCTCAGAACAAACTGCCAATTTATGAGAAATCTAGAAGAGAAATCATTAGATTATACCACAGGAATGGAATAAGCAAAATTCACACTGTGAGAAAATATGTAAGCAAACAATGTTTCTTCAACTAATAAATTAGAAAGAAAGAAAAAGATAGAAGAGAAACCTACAGAATAAAGAGAGGTGTATAAACTTGATTGTAATGTGTGGTCCTTATATGGATCCTGATTAGAATAAACAAACTAAAAGAATTATGAAATTTGTACTCAATTAGAAATGTGATAACTACTGGTATTCGATGATACTAAGAAATTAATGTTAATGTCTTAGGTTTGCCAAGGGTATTAAGGTTGTGCTTTAAAAAGAGACCTTAGTTTTTAGACATACGTATTGAAATACTTATGAATGAAATGGTGTGATGTCTGGGGTTTGCTTCAAAGTAATATGGGAAGGAGGAAAGAAAATGAAAGTTAAGATAAAATAGGAGTAACCATGAGCTGATAACTGTTGAAGCAGAGTGGTTGATAGATGGATATTACATTACTTTGTCTAATTTTCCATATGCTTGAAATTCTCCATAATAAAAAGTTAGAAAGAAAAAAACCCAGAACCTTACTTAATATTACAAAATTATGATTCAAGATATTCTTTTTATTGATAATATAGGACAGAAAAGTTCTTGAAGAATACCTGAAGATATGGGAAAATAATTATAGAAAATTAAGACAGTGTGTGTGTGCATGTGTGTGTGTGTGTGTGTGTGTGTGTGTGTACAATGTGCTTATTCCTTATTGATATGTGGCAAATTAAGGATAATTTTTGTTTTCTTATTTACATGTTTTACATTTAAAAATCGAATACAGTTAATAATATTTTATAAATGGAGGAAAATATCACATGTATTTTATTCATTTAACACATTTTCTGAATGGGTGCACTAGGCATGGGAGAAATAATGGCGAACAAGAACTCTATCATGATGGAGTTGAGTGGCAGAGATAAAAAGAACCAAAACAAGTAGGTAGAAAGATATGTAAAATGCAGGTTATTTCAGGTGCTATGACAGAAACAGAGAACAAAATATTGGGAAGGAATGTAGTCACTAATGGTCTCCACGAGGAGGTGAACTAAAGGACTAGGGAGAGTCAGCGACTCACAAAGCAGGGAGACGACAGTGAAGAGAGAGAAAGCAATGCTCTGAATTGAGAAAGATTTATTCTGTATCTATTGATAAGTGAAGAAAGGTTTAAGCACTGGATTTATATAATTCAAAATGAGATTTAAAGAGAACCCATATTGTTGTAGCGAGGAATGGATTAGAGAAAGGCAAGAGGTAGCAGAGACATCAATTAGACTTGGAATAGTGTAGGATTACTTGTCTTTTTATGGCTACTGGTGAGAAGTTTCCATGATTTTCTTTATAGGTTTTATCAAATACTAACACCCTTAGAAGTTGATACTTCAGAATAATGTTTTCTTAAGTATATACAGAAACAGGAATTTAACTGTTAATATTTTAAATTGTTACTCAGTTTGTCATGCACAGTAAATTTTTCAACTTTAAATTTCAGAATGCTGAAAATACATTTAAAAGAGAATATTAAATTTTTAATTATACTAAAAAGATTTTTAAAAAGTAATGTGAAAAATAAAATCAAATTTGTTTTTATATGCCAGACAATTATATTTCAGATAATTACTGAGAAATTACCTTGGACAAATCTCTGAAATTACTTGGCAAGGTAAGATCCAGTTCTTCTGATTCATAGTTAGTGATGACCCAGGGGAACACTGGATACTGATTTAAGTCATTGTAACTCCGTCCTGAGAGAGGAGAAAAAAAAAATGAGAAGTGGGACCACATCAAACTCAAAAGCTTCTGTACAGCAAAGGCACTATCAACAAAACAAAAAGACAATCTACAGTATGGGAGGACATATTAGTCAATGATTTACCTGATAAGAGGTCAACATCCAAAATATATAGACCCTGAGAAGTGACTGTTCGTTACCACAGGGGGGCGTTGGAGTGGGTGGGTGAAACAGGTAAAGGGGATAAAGAGGCACAAAATCTCAGTCGTAACATAATGCTGGTCGTGGGGATGGAAGTACAGCATAGAGAATACAGTCAATAGTTCCATAACATCTTTCTACGTTGACAGATAGCAACTACATCAGTAGGGGAGAGGATTTAATAATACATATACCTGCTGAATCACTATGTTGTACACTTGAAACTGATATAATATTGTGTATCAACTATACTTTAATAAAAAAATAAAGATAACATAGGCACAATAGAAGGTATCTGAGAGTAGACCATTTTGTAAACACTGCTCCACAATTATTACTGTGCATTTAAATCTGTTAATTGGTTTAACAAATGTAAAATATGTCTATTAAACTTACTATATGTTTCCTGTCTCTTATTACCATTAAAAAATCCTTTCAGGCACTAGTTACATAATCCCTATTAAATTAACATAGCTGTTCAAACTTTCTTCATTCCTTTCCCTCAACTGTCTGAGATGAGTATCCCCATGACTGGTAAAAGTTAGGTATTTTTCAATGTGAACCCTTAACTTCCTATTTCATAATACTCCCTCTCTCCCCCCCACTTCTCCTTATTCTTTGCAAGGTGTAATTCCTTCACTTGAGCTCTTGAGCCTGTCTCCACATAACTTCAATTGTTACATTTCCTGTCTTTCCCTCTTTCATGGTCTCTCCTCTGCCTTAACCCATCCTCTCTCTATTGTTACACAAGAAAACTATAATCTTCACCTAATATTTTTGTTTCTTCTCTAACCAATCAGTTTTTATAATCAATCGTTTTGTTTCCTTTGAAAACTAACCCCTACAAAGTAACCAGGAAGTCTGCAAATGCCAAAGCAAAAGGGAGGGAGGGCCGTATCCATCTTATCTCTCTCTTACCTATATGACACTTGATGCAGGTGACTAAGGAAGGCCTTTCTCTCTCCCTTTCCCCTTGCCTCTCACAACATTTGCTTTACCTTAGTTCTCCTCCTGGGATCACTCATTCTCTTCTCTCCTCTACTAATTTTCCCCCTTTTTTCTTGTCCAGCATTGCTATTTTCCCAATGATTTAAGCCAGAAGCCTAGAAGTTTTTTTCTGACATTTTTTTCTTATTTACCCACTACATTCAATAAGCTGGACATCAAATGCTTTGGCTCTTGTAAAGTCTTATGTTATTTAATCCTCCATTTTAATGCCCAGCGTCACCTCTCTAATGCTCGTAATATAATTGCTTCCTAGCTGTGCTGTTTACCTAGTCTCTCTCCAATCTGATTTGGTATTCATTCTGCCTCCAATTCACTTTACATACAGTTTTAATAGTATGTATCAAAAGTTTCCCAATGAATTAACTGCTCACCCCTCAAATCGACAGAAAATTTTCCACAATGTCTCTACCCTACCTTTCCAGTTTTCTCAGTATACCTTTATACATGCATACTCTATATATACACATGCATATATATGTTTGTGTGCTTGTGTATACAAATTATACCATTAATCGTTTTCTAGCTATACTTCATATCTTTCCATCTTTGTGCTTCCTTACGCCTTCAGTTTTACATGAAATGACATCTAATCTCCCACCTCTTTTGCTAAGAAATATCTATCCTTACACGAACATGAAATTTTCTTGATATTTTTCTCTTACTTCCACCAAGTGGATGTATATAATTTCCCCACTTACTCTTTTAATCCCCATAATATTTTGTATTTCTTTTACTGAATCTATACCCCTTTGCTCTAGAAACACGCAAATGCTCACATTTACACTTAAAATAACTTCTCTTAAGAGCCAACAATGTAACTTACTCTCTTTGTATATCCTTTGTGCCTCAAAAATAAGCCACAACAGTTTTGTTGAGCTGAATCACAATGTTGAGCTGTCTCACCAATACATTCCTTTTTTTCTTTATTCTAGTTATGACAAATGAAAAGTAATGGGTCCTTTCTAGTGTTTTACTCTTTTTCAAAATGAAGAGTTTCGGTGGGTGATCTTCAATAACATGACATGATGACAGATCATGAACAAGGCCATTTAGTCTTGAGATTTTCATTCATATGTCAAAATATAAATACTCCCTTACTTACTATTTTGACTACGCTTTTGTATGTTGTATTTCATTGTTTCATCATGTAATAGATTTCTAATTAAGTTATTAATAGGTTAAAATTGTAGATGGCTATTCACTCCTAGTCTTCCATAGTGAGTCAGTTCATTACTACTATATTAAATTGCTGTAAATTTTCATTTTGTGTTTTTGGAAATTAGTGTACAAACCCACTTTTTACTTTCTCAGCACAGTTATTCATATACAAAACTGTAAATTCTTATAAAAATTACTTGATAATATATTCATATAGTAATAATGAAAAATAATCTATATTTATAATAGTACTCAAAATAATCTAATCATATCAATTAAAAATTTATTGTTTGAAATAAATCAGCATGTGGGCTTAGATTACCTGCTATTGTGTTGAGAAACATCAAATACTCAAAATTTGAAATCTCTCTATGTTGCCATCGCTGCGTCATATTAGAAGCTTTAAAAAGTTGGCGTGGACTAGCTAATGAGATGCGCCTGCAAACAAAAAAAAAAAAGAATTTGATGAAGAGTCAATTTAAATTTAAGATTAATTATATCACAATAATAAATAATGAATATATGTGCTTATTCAAAATGATATCTGTATATCTGAAAAGTTCTATTCATGTTATACTAATGAATACTACAGATATTACAATCTACAATTGTTAAACAAATTATTTCTACTAGGCACAGGTCTGTTAAACATTTTCTATTCATTAAGGTAAACTGTAATTTCAATACCATTATAATATCTAGGTTCCATAAATGTTGATTAATAATACTATGATTAATAATTTGCTCCTTTACTGATATAGAGAAATTATAGTAACTGAGAAATACATATGAAATTGTATTCACATCTTTTTCAATTTTGATAGTTATCGCTTAAGGTCAACACATTTAAACATTATCAACTTAAATATTTTCTTTGCATTATCTTTTGTAACAGGAGAAAGAGGATTCTAAACTCTTTAGGTGTCTATTCATGGAATAGGGTAAAGGTATGAGAAACTATTATTTTTCAACACAGCTTAAAAGAAGACCAAGTTTTCTGTGTTGTCTTAATGCAATGTAAGTAACAAAGGATACAACTGACTAGTAACAATCAATGGGAAATAGGTGGCAGTATTATTACATTGAGATTATAGAATCTGAATTACATTTGTATTATAGAATCTCAGAGAAGTATACTGTCACAGCTCTTACTACCACCAAGGACGATGTAACCTACCCATTTTAAGTTACTATTCAATGATTTAAAAAAAAATAAATCTCTAGAGTTGTGCAGTTATCATTACAATTCACTTTGAAACATTTCATCACCACAAAAACTTGCCTTGTGCCTATTTACGTTAATATTCATTCTTATCTTGCTAGCATTCTGCTTTCTGTTCCTATAAAAATGCCTTTCCTGGTCATTTCAGACAAAAGGAATCATACATCACAGTTTTTTGCATCAGGCTTCTTCCACTAACCATAATGTTTCTGAGATTGTTCAATGTGGTAGCATGTATTAGTAATTCATTTCTTTTAATTGCTGAATAGTGTTCCAGTGTATCAATACAGAATATAACATGTTTTTTAAATCCATTCACCAGTTGACGGACATTTAAATTGTTTCCAATTTGGGACTATTTTGAATAATCTACAATGAACATTCATATACATGTCTTTGAATGAACATATGTTTTCATTTCTTTTGGGTACATTCCTAGGAGTGGAATTGCTGGGTGAGTTTGTGTTTAACTTTTTGAGAAACTGCCAAATTGCTTTACATCATACAGTCCAACAAGCAATGTGTGACATTCCAGTGTTTCCACATCTCTGCCAATGCTTGCTATTGTATGTATTTTTTATTGTAGCCAATTCCAGTGAGTGTAAAATGGCATCTTACAGTTTTAATGTACCTTGCTGGGTATCTTTCCACATGCTTATTAAACATTTGTGTATATTCTTTGGTGAAATATCTATGCCATTCTGAACTGCTTCTTCCTGAACTCTGAAATTCCTCATTAAAAAATTATAAAATTATCTAATCAAAACCTTTACTGGCATTGTAAAATAATTATTGCTTATAATCTAGAAGGACCGTTTTATGTGTCTTACTTATATAAAAGTTATGACCTGTAGTAGTTTTAAAATATGTCTACCAATTCTTTGATACTTTTTCTTTAACAGGTGGAGCTTGATTCCCCTCCTCTGAAGACTGGGTTATATTTAATAACTCATCTGTAATAAATAGAATGTAGCAGAAATGATGGTGCCTGACTATCAAGGAAGGTCATGAAATACATTGGGGCTTCTGCCTCATTCTCCCTGGGATCAGTGTCTCTGGGGAAGGTCAGCTCCTATGTCACCTGGACATTCACGCAGCCCAGGGAGAGGCAGATTTGGTGAGTGAGGACAGAGCACTGCTGTCAAGGGGCGCGACAGTGCTTGATACGGGGAGTCCTTCAGTCCCAGGATGGCTGAAGCTCTTACTGACATCCTGACTGCTATTTGTTCATTCTAGTTCAATCATATTTACAGTAAGCTATTTACCTAAAAAACTGAAATAAACAATAATTAAAAACAAATCAATACAAAATTAGGAATGCTAAAAGTAAATTGTAAATTCCCATGGCTAATATGCTTCAATCAGTAGAAAAGTCTCAGCATGCACTCTCTTCCCAGTCCTTATATTGGTTAACTAGATTGTATTGATGATGAATCAATACTTAGTATGAAAGAAAATAATTAATGATGGTGGTACTTAAGAAGAGCCTACTGACATCTTACTATGCTGATGGACAGTGACTGCAGTGGGGTTTGGGGGGACTTGACAATATGGGTGAATGTAGTAACCAAAATGTGTTTCATGTGAAACCTTCGTAAGAGTGTATATCAATGATACCGTAATAAAAAAATAAAAAATAAAAATAGCTACAATAAAAAAAAAAGTATAGTCAACTGACCAGAACACAGTAGAGATGCATATCTCAGTTCCCTAATAATATCAGACATGCTTTGGCATTTTAACAGCCCTCTCAGGTAGTTATTTAAATTACTCTGACCAATATAAATAAAAGTTATTAAATCCATATGTATATACAAAATTAATATTTGAACTCTGATTTGCCAGAGGTTTAAGATCAAAGTTTTAATTAAATATATTATAGTTACAAAATTCTTAACATATGGATTTGTTATTCATATCAACAAAGAAAAAAATTACAAATATGACATAACAAAGTCTAATCATTTATATCAAAATGATAAAAAATTTCAATTTATCATATGAATAGTCCATATGAAAATATGTATGTAATAAGCTTTTGTAATTTAGATATCTTAGATAATTTACTTTTTTCAATGATCTTTACTAAGGTAAAGTTTAATAACATTTACCAAACTTAAATGTACAGTTTAATAAGGTTTGAATATACATATTTCTGTAACCATCATCACAATCAAGATACACTCCAAAATATTCCCTTATATCCCTTTGCAGTTTCCTTTGTCCAGTTCCTGGCCCTTGGAAACCAATAATCTGTTTTCCGTCACTGTATTTTGCTTCTTCAATAATTTCATTTAAACAGAGTCACAGCCTATTATGCCTAACTTATTTTACTTAGCATAATGCTTTTGAGATTCATCCATGTTGTTGCATGTATCAGTAGTCAATTCCTTTTTATTTCTGAGTACAGTTTCATTGTATGGATGCATTACAATCTATTGATTCATACACAGTTGGTAGACATTAGGAATTTTTCCCATTTGGGACTACTATGAATAATATGGCTTTTAAAATTTTCTTACAAGTACATGTGTGTACAAATATATTCATTACTCTTGGTAACCACCTAGAAGTGGAACTGATCGGATGAAAATTAAGTGTATACTTAACTTTATAAGAAAACTGGCGAATTGTTTTCCAAAGTGACTATACTAATTTGCATCCCTACTACCATGTTTATAGAGTTCCTGATGCTGTATACTATCATTAACATTTCAAATTCTTCATCTTTTCCTGGTTTTGAAGATCAGATTTATTGAAGAATAATTTATGTAGTACAAAATTCAACCTTTTTAGATGTGCAATGCAATGAGTTTTGCCAAATACAGCTGTGTCACATAATAATCAAGATATGAAATACTTCCAGGATTATCAAAAGCTTCCTTCACACCCTCACTATAACTAGTCCCAGCCACTTGCAACCACTGATCTGATTTCTGCCCCAAACTGTTTTGCTTTCTACAAATGTCATATAAATAAGGAATCATACAGTACATAATCTTTTGTTTCTTTCACCTAGCATAAAACTTTTCAGTTTATCGATGTTGTTCCATGTGTTAGTAGTTCATTCTTTTTATTGCTGAGTAGTATTTTCTATTTCATGGATGTAGTACATTGAACAGTTGATGACCACCTAATGTTATTTCCAATTTTTTGTGATTACAGAATTCATGAATTCATGAACAGGTCATTGCACGAATATGTATTTTCATTTCTCTAGTGCAAATGCCTTTGAGTGAGACTACCGGGATGTATGGTAAATGTACAGTTAATTTTATATGAAAATGCAAAACTGTTTTCAAAATGGCCAAACCACTTTACTTTCCCATTTGCAACATGTAAAGTTCCAGTTACTCTGCATCCTTATTAGCTCTTGGAATTGTCAGTTATTAAAAAGTCATTCAAATAAGTGTGTCATAGGATCACATCACGATTTTAATTGGCATTTCTCAGAAGACTAATGAAGTTCTGCATTTTTTCATGTGTTTGATGTTTGTATCCTTTGTTAAAGCATCTCTTTTAACTCTTCTTCATTTCTTTAAACCAGGTTGTTTGTCTCATTATTAAATGTGGCAGTTTATTATGTTTGCTGGATGTAAATCTTTTATCACACATAAGATGTACAAATATTTTAACCCAGACTGTAGCATATCCGTATATTTTTTAAAGAGCGTCTTCCAAAGGCAAATGTATTTTAATTCTGAAAGCCAGTTAATGAGTTTTCTTGAGTCTCTTCTAAAAAATCGTTGCCTAACAACATCAAAAAGATATTTCTCCTTTGTCTTCTTAAATAAATTTTTCTTTAGCACTCATGTTTAGATTAGGCTACTTTTTTTTTTTAATGTTACATTTTGAGTTAATTTATGTGAGAGGTAAGGAATACGGTCTTTGTTGTTTTTGCATGTATGTATGACCAATTGTTGACCACCACCTGATAAAAAGCTATCTTTCCTCATGGGCATATATTGATGCTTTTGTTGCAATCAAATTGACATTTATGAATGGGCCTATTTCTAGATGCTGTTATGTGATCTAGAAAGTCTGTTTTACACAAATACCAAACCATACTAGTTAGGATAATTTTATATGAAGTCTTGAAATCAGATAATAAAAATCTTTCAACTTTGCTTTTATTTTCAAAAGTTTTAGCTTTTGAAGATATTTCTATTTTCAGTTAAATTTTATAATTAGCTTGTCAGTTTCTCCAAACAGCCTCCTAGGATATTCAATAGGATTGCTTTGAATCTATAGATCAGTTTTGAAGAGAACTAACATCTTATAACATTGAGTCTTCCAATTTATGAACATGGTATAGTGCAATTTTCCATTTCTACATTTCTTCAATTTCCTTAAACAGTATTTTATAGTTTTCAATGAGCAAGTCTTTTAAATGTACTCAAATTTATCCATAGGTATTTAATTTTTTGACAATTTAAAGAGTACTTATAACTTCAATTTTTAATTCATTGTTAATATACAATAATAAAATTAAATTTTGCATAGTGACTCTGCTACAAAATAGCTAACCTCATTTATTAGTTCAAATAGCTTTAAAAAAATTTGGGGGTATATATTCCTGGGAATTTCCACATAAAGTTATGTAATATCTACTGATCAACACAGTTTTATTTTGTTCCTTCCAAACAAGATGGTTGGTAGTTAACTTTTCTGGTAATGCCTTTATGTGGGTTTGGAATTCAGGTAATGGCAGCCTCATGAAATAACTCTGGAAACATGTCCTCCTTTTCTGTTTTCTGAAAGTTTTCCTAGAAATGGTATTATTTCCTCATTAAGCATTTGATAGAAATTGCCAGTGAAACTATTAGAGCTAGGAATTTCCTCTATTAGACCTTTAACTACACATTTCATTTCCTATGTAGAGGCATTAAGATTACTCATTTGTTCATTAATGATAATAGTAATAATAATGAGTTATCATTGTCATTGATAATTTTTAACTTTCAAGGAATCTTTCCATTTCATCTAAGTTGCCTAATTAATTAAGTAGCATAAATTTTTTCATAATATATCCTTCTTTTCATTTTAATATCTGTGGATCTGATAGTGATGCCTCTTCTTTCATTCTTGATATTGTCAATTTGCATCTCCCTTTTCTTAAGTCTTGTATAGATAGATATTTATTTCATTTGTCAGTCTTTTCAGAGAAACAGATTTTCATTGAATTGATACCTTTTTACTGATGTTCTGCCCTTATGTTTATTATTTTCTTCTTTCAACTTATTTTGGTTTACATTTGCTCATCTCTCTCTAGTTTCTTCAGAAAGAAGTTCAGCTGACAAAAAATAAAATATACTAACAAATATATACTATGAAAGAAAAACAGGTCATGCATTTTAAAACAAATAAGAACAAATATTAATAATAGAGATTATTTTCCAATTTTTTCTCATATGTAAAACTACCTGGTTTGAGGCAATCCAAAACTGGTTCCAATACCAACACGAGGTAGATAGTTAACCACTTTCTTTACTGTTGCAGGGTCTGGGAAGTTGAACATTACAGCAACTATGAAAAATAATTTTTAATAATTACAACATAATTATTTCCCTCCTGGAAAACTGACTTCTTGATCCAATAAAACATTTACTCTTAGTTTAGGTACTATTAAATAATGTTCTTACCATATTACTTTTATTATAGTGTATATCAACTTTTACCATTAGTATGCAAGAGATGATATGATATCCATTTACTTATAAACACTTTACCCTAGACAGTTCCTTCTCTAACTACTGTCAGAAGTTCTAACAAACTATTGCTGCATTAATGTAACATGAAGCTGAGATTCCCTAGTTACAACTTCAAATTTACAAAATGGAATTTTGACAAGCTAAATATATACCTGTGATTTCTATAACTAACTAACTAAAAGTTCAAGGCTATGTAGTCAACAATCTTACACAAAGAGACTATAGCTAGAGCTATGAAGTTTTCAGTTACATTTATTTCCAGTGATGAATAGTCTTAAAAATGTTCTCTTTACAACATTTATATTTTTATACTTTATACTTTCATATAATCCTGAACAATGTGTGATCTGAAGGAAAAATTTTCCTCTATGGATAATAATTAAACTTAACTGTTTCCAATAATTTCTATTTCAATAAGTACAATTTTACAATATCAAGAAACATCCATCAATATATAAAACATACCCAGCAAATAAATGTTTATTCATTGCAGTCATCTATACATTTCTGTCCTTCTTAAAAAGTTAAAAATAAGAGTCATAAAATCATGAGAGAGAATTTAGAAAGTATCAATTTGGACAATATTAAATATTAACTACATTAATTTCAATATCATAACAAGTGCTCATGTAGAAGATGATCTTTCTTTGATACCCAGCCTCAAAAAATACCTGAGAACAAAAAGTTTTATCAATTTGGTGTACCTTTAAACACTGGCATTACCCACATATTTCAGTTCAGTAAGTACGTGATCATTCGCTAAGCACCTAGGACAGCTTTAGAACTGTCATATACATACTCAAGATGCCTTTTTAATAAATTTTTCCTATATATACATTATCATAATGAAAATGGGGGAAAAAGAAAAAGGAAAAAACTATCACAGGTAATGACAGATTACCACAGTCATGAGAGAAAGGCAACAGAAAAACACACAAAAGTAAGGATGTATAAGAAATTTCCAAGAAGGAAAATGAATGAGGATGAGCAAGAAATAAATATTGTAAGGTTGAAATGAAACCCCTTTGGGGCAGCAAGAATAAAGACTGAACTGAAATGTGAAACATTCACTTGATTATTTGCCTGTAAGAAAAATGTTTACATTAGGAAAAAGAGGTATGTGCAGAGGAGAAAACCAAACAAAAAAGCGAAAAACATCTTTAACATAAGGAAATCTGTATTCCCTAAAGACACATGATTTCATAAAGGAAAAAAACAGTGTGCATGGAATATATGTTATTACGTGTAGATTTTTTTTTTTACTGACAACCTGTTGCTTACAGAAAGAGAAAAATGAAATCTCAACCTACTTATGTACAAGAAGTATGTATAGTAAGTCACTAGGTTTTATACATTCTTGTTGTATGCCTCCACTCATGGCCAACAATACTTTTCCTTTAAGTTCACCTTGTTCCTCCTTCTTGTCTTAATGAATTTCACCAAGTTCCATTTTAAACCCACAAATTGGATTTTAGTTCTTTCAAGAATGATGTAATACAAAGCAACCAGGACAGGTCAGTACCATTTTCTGATGGTCCCTTTATAAATGGCAACAGATTAGACAAAAGATTAAATAAATGTATGAATCATTTGATTACCCTCTCCTCTCTCCAAATGGATCCACCTTTCAGAAGGAGTTTAAGCATCACAGCAATATTAAGAACATGAAAACACCACAACTGATTAAATGGTTAGGTACTCCCCTTATTTATAAAAGCCTTGCATTAATTTGCAAAATGGCCAGAAAAATAAAACTACTACAAATAATTGTAAGAATGACCAATGGGGAAATAAACCATGAAGATGCATGTGGTTCAAAAAATGAGGTCACTAGGGCAGAGGGTAGACTACAGAATATTACCTAAATGGAAACAGTATGCTATGTTCGAAAATGAAATTTTAAAGAGATGGAGATTAGCTTTGTAACAATATACTCCTGCAACATATTACCTCTATTTGCCATAAAAATCTCCAAGGCTGTGTTTTGCAAAAGGTAACGACGAGAAAAGACTGATCGTATCTCTGTGAACAGCCATTTTCCATGTAGCCCTTCTGTATATGCCAGGATCTAGTGAAAAAAAAATAATCCCAAGTAAATAACAAGAGTAGAATTTTTTGTTTGTTCTTCCCCTATAAAAATAGAAAACTTTCTATTAAGAAAAATAACTTCAAATAACTGAATAAACAATTATTGAAATAATCTGGAGGGTGACAAAACAGATGGCAATTTATAGAAAGGAAGCTTAAATGAAAAAAGCAAAATTATAAAACTTCTATTTGTAAATATATTTGGAGCTTTTTAAAGCAGTTAGGTATCTATAGCTTTTTGGAAAATACATGTTTGTTATTTAGTAATTGGTTTTTCAATCATATTATGGAAAGTAAAATTTTGGATAAAACCTTTAAGAAGAAAGACCTCAAAAGAATGCCCTACATGCTTACAGATCACATATGCCAATCAGTTTCATGTAACATGATTTTAATGTACCCAGAAGTGCTCTTTACAGATTAAAACATATGCATTTATGGTAAATCCTAAGTGTTCTTATGAGAAGGAGAAAAAATATATTCTCTTTTTTCTTTCTTCTTTTCTTTTTATTGTAACTATATGGGAAGATGAATGTTAGCTGAACCTACTGTGGTAAACACTTCACAATATATGTAAATCAAACCATCAAGCTCTATGTCTTAAAATTATACTCTGATATATATCAATTGTTTTTCAATAAAACTGAATATATATGTATATATATATTTAAGTTTATGACGTTAAAAAAATCACATTTTTAAGATCACTGTTAAGGCAACAGTTATTCATTCAGAAAGCACGCAGCCTGACTGTAGGAGAGGTTAAGTATCATTTTGTCAGTTGGGCTAAACACAAACCTGCAAATGAACTCAGCATAATCTCTCTCTGGAGTAGGTGGCTGTCAGAGTAACTTGTTACAATTCTTGTCATCCCAAGTGACAGACGCAGTAGCTTAGAATGCTTTGCCAACCCAAAGTAATCCTGTCTTTAGTCCTTAAACCACTTTGCTGCTTTGTAATTCAAGTTTTGTTTTTTAAAAAGTTCATTTCAAAAGCTTAATTATGAAGGTGTTAAAGGAAAACCAGATGTGGAATTTCTACACAAAAGCACTTCACATAATATTAATAAAGAAAATGAGATGTATTTTGCTACCAAAACCTGATGAAAATCCAAGAAAGCAAATTAGGTTAAAGAAGATACAGCTCTCAAAAGTAACCACCATCAAAAAATACAAGCAAGAGGACATACGGTTATGATACTGCATTGTAGGGACAAAGATGGAATAAGTGAAGGGAGGAAAAATAATGAATAGTAACAATTTATCCTACAAAAACTTTCTTTTCTTTACTCATTTCCATTTGTTAGGTCTTAATTGCAAAGAAATATATTCCTCAATGCAAAAGGCAGTTTATTTGAAAAACAAAACCAGCCTTATTTAATTCATTAAGTATGTATTTAGGTTTCTCTACAAAATTATTCTATTTCTGGCACCACAGGATTGAGAAATGAAAGAATGGGTATAACAATAAAGCTCAGTGCATTTAGAGAAACAAAATTTTGAAGGCCCAAACAATTAATCACACTTTCAGTTTTAAAATAGGTGATAGAGAAATCCTATTTTTTTTGTGTGTGTGCATTCTTTAATTTTTTTTTAACGGAAATATTGTTGATGTACAATCTCATATTGGTTTCAAGTACATAATGGTGGTTTGATAGTTACCCATATTATTAAATCATCACCCCAACTAGTGCAGTTACTATCTGTCAACATAGAAAGATGTTATGGCACTACTGGCTATATTCTCCATGCTGTACTACCATCCCACTGATCAACTTATATTATGATTGAGAATTTTTGTGCTCCTTTATGCCCCTAACCTTGCCCACCAACACATCCCAACCCCTTCCCCATGGTAACTACCAGTCACTTCTCAGTGTGTCTGAGTCTACAGCTTTTTGTTCATTTTATTTTGTTTTGTTTTGTTTCTAGATTCCACAAATAAGTGAAATCATATGTTATTTGTTTTTCTCTGCATGGCTTATTCACTGAACATAACATCCTCTAGATCCATCCATGGGGTTGGAATGCCAGGATTCTTTTAATTAATAGTTGAATAATATTTCATTGTATATATGTACCACATCTTCTTTAACCATTCATCTACTGATGGATACTTTGATTGCTACCATATCTTGGCTATTGTAAATAATGAGGCAATAGCGTGGAGGTGCATGTATCTTTTTGAATCAGGGATTGTTTTCTTCGGGTAAATTCTTAGAAGTGGAATTACTGGATCAAATGGTATTTCTATTTTTAGTTTTTTGAGAAGCCTCCATATTGCTTTCCATAGTGGCTTTACTAACTTACACTCACATCAACCGTGTAGGAGGTTTCCCTTTTCTCCACATTCTTGCCAGCACTTGTTATTTCTTGTATTTTGGATAGGGGCCATTCTAACTGGTGTGAGGTGATATCTCACTGCAGTTTTGATTAGCAATGTGGAGCATCTTTTCATGGGGCTGTCGGCCATCTGTATTTCTTCTTTGGAAAAATGCTTATTCAGATACTCTGCCCATTTTTTAATTGGGTTATCTACCCTTTTTTGGTGTTAAGCTCTTTATGTATTTTGGATATTAACCCCTTATTGGGTAAATTGTTTACAAATATATTCAACCATATTGCACAATGGCTTTTTGTTCTGCTGATGGTGTCCTTTGCTGTAAGGAAGCTCTTTTAGTTTGATGTAATCCCACTTGTTCATTTTTATTTTGTTTCCCTTGCCTGAGGAGATGTGTCCAGGAAAAAACTGCTGATTGGTCTCTACTTGGTTCAAGAGATTTTTGCCTGTTTCCTTCTAAGAGTTTTATGGTTTCATGACTTACATTTAGGTCTTTAATCCATTTTGAGTTTACTTTTGTGTATGGGGTTAGACAGTAATCCAGTTTCATTCTCTCACATGCAGCTGTCCAGTTTTCCCAACACTAGTTACTGAAGAGGCTGTGTTTTCCACATTGTATGTTCATGGCTCCTTTATCATATATTAGTTGACCATATATGTGTGGGTTTATATCTGGGCTCTCTATTCTGTTCCATTAATCTATGGGTCTGTTCTTGTGCCATCAACAAATTGTTTTGATTACTGTAGCTTCATTAGTAGAGCTTGAAGTCAGGGACTATAATCCACCAGTTCAAGATTGCTTTGGTTACTTGGGGTCTTTCGTGGTTCCATATGAATTTTAGTATTATTTGTTGTAGTTCATTGAAAAATACTGTTGATATTTTGATAGGGATTACACTGAATCTGTAAATTGCTTTGGGCAGGATAGCCATTTTGACAATCCTAACTCTATCCATGAGCATGGGATAGATTTCCATTTATTGGTGTCTTCTTTAATTTCTCTCATGAGTGTCTTATAGTTTCAGAGTATAGTTCTTTCACCTCCTTGATTAGGTTTATTCTAGTATATTATTCTTTCTGATGCAATTGCAAATGGAACTGTTTTCCTGAGAAAAATCTTACTAACTCTTTCATACAACAAATACCTGTGTAAATAATATGAAGAGAAATGAACAGGAAAAGGGAGGACAAAAATATGGGTTTTATTCTCAATGTTTTTTTAAAGCAGGGGTTGCATGTACCCTTTTCTCTTACCACAACCAGTAGGTCCAAGCCTCCAGGCTACACTGGCCTCCCACTTGGTCTCTCTCCTTCTAGTCTACCTCTAGACCTACCATGACCAGAGGAGCCAAATGACAAAAAAAATTTAATAGAAATCAGACCACATCACTCATGTACTTAACACTATTCCAGTGGCTTAATATTACATGCATTAATAAGCTCGAAAGCTCTTCATAATCATTTACAGAAAAGATTTCTGTCTCTGACTACTTGATGAGCCCTGTTCATTCTTCCTATGTGCCCAAGTGTTTCCTGTTTGGAATGTTCTCCTCCCAAATTTTCACTTGCTCTTATATTTAGATTTTTGCTCTAAAGCCACCTCCTCACAGAAGTCACAGGATCTATACCCCTCCTCCTCCATTACCACCACATCCTATTCCAAACTCTTCAGATTTCCTTCAAAAACTTACCACTGCCTGAATAACATTTTCTTGTTTGTCCACTGCTTCTATTTATCACTAGAACACTAGAATCTAAATTACAGTAGAGCAAAGACTTTACTTTCTTTTACACTTCCTAGATCACTATCTGACACAAAGTAGATGTTTTTTGATAATTAAATGAATCAGTTAGTGAATGGCAACATTTGCTCCATATATGGCCCAAATTCATTGTCTTTGGCCCATATGATATTTTAACAAAATTTCAAGTAGTTAAAAATACTTAAGAAAATGGATATTTACATAAACATTCAGATTCCTGGTTTTGCAGAAAAAATTGGAGCGTCTGCCAAACCCAGATCTATATGCCACATGGTACCAAATGGCATGCCCTCTCTATTTTGGCATACTCTCCATGCATTCACTCACTTACAATTACCTGTCTAGTTTCCACTGGCATTTGAGTTTGCCACCTTGACTTATGAAAAAGCAGAAAATCAAATACCTCTATTGTAACACTTATACTCCAATCTGTCCAGTAATGAATAGGGAAAATGAGACTGAGACAAGTTAAATACTATTGGCAGAGTCTGTACTACTCTCATATTTTCTATTCCAGAAGTCCAAAGCTTACACATATACCACATTGTCACATTTCTTAAAGAGGGCTTAAATGTTTGTTAAACTAGAACTCAACTCCACAGAAATTTTAATCTACTAAATTTGTTTTCTGGCACTTGGATTATAGGTAAAAGGGGAAAATCAAAAGAAAACAAACAACAAGGGACCCTTTAAGCACTGTGATATGCTAAGAATATTACATACTGTCACTCATAATGGTGTTGCCCACAATTCCAACATTATGGTCATGCAACTAAAGATTTAAGGATATTCCAGGGTACTCCAATCATTAACAGAAATTAACTATACTAAAGTATTGTTATGAAGTTTGTAATGTACTAAAATAGTTTTCCAACTAATCAAAAACTTCAAGTTACATTCCATTCCCTTAATCAGTATAATTATTTAAAAAAACAACTTGAAATACAGTAAGTGGCATACTGCTTTAAAATTAGTTTCATTACCAAATATACATCAAATATATTTTAAATCTACAGAAAATTTACATCAGCCCTATATATCCATTACAGAACCATATGAAATCCCAATATTTTGCTACATTATTACATATATTTTGAAAATTGACAAAGCATTTCAGACAGTGTTGAAATTCCCTTGTACAACCCTTCCTGGTCCCATTTTCCTCCTTCATCAGAGCCAATCACTATCCTTGGTGTTGAGGTTTATCATTACCATGTCAGTTTTTATACTATTAGTATATGTACAACCAAAAATAATATCCAGCATTGTTTTGGATGTTTTCAAACGTGATATAAATGGTATCATACTAAATATATGATAGTTCTTTTGAAGTTAAATACAAGGATGTCTAGTAATGCTTTAAAACTCAAAGAAAGAGAAACAGGAGGAGAGATAGAAAATTATATAAAATTGCCAAAGGAATCAAAACTTAAAATCATACAAATAAAAGTCTGACTTAAAAATAATTAACACATGAAATTCTATTCTTACAGTCAAGAAAACTGGGATTTAAAATAGAAACAAAGAATCTCTTAAATAACAGAATTACTAGTTGAAATTGATATAATAACATTTCTTCGAAGTATTCATTAGGAAAAGGTGTCAGTACTAAAGAGCAGCTGAGGCCTAACTAAGCAAGAGGTTTATTTCTTATTGGAATAGTATATTCCTGGTCTGAGGCTCCACTTCAAAGTCTCTAGAGTTCAATTAAAACTGGATTAGGTAGAAGCAGACCGTTCTTTGGGACTTTCTGTTCACTGAAACTCTACATACACTGACAGCACCCTAGACAGAGGTCTAGCCCTCCAATGAATCAGTTGCTATGGAAACCGAATCATTACTATTGCTCTGCAGTTATGACCCCAAGTCTAGAATAGCTTGAAGGCTTAAGCCCACAGCACTCTCTCTGAATGTTTACCATCTTGTTTTGATATTGTTAGTATTATTCTTAGTAAATGCAACATTTTTTTATTAATTTATTTCAACAAACACAGTTTATTAGTTAAATGTTGAGGTAAGGAAGTTAGAGAGGAAAGAAAGAAATCAGTATTTAATTTTAAATACACACACATGTAAGTATATATATTACTTCTTTACATTAAAAATATCTAATATACCTTCTTTAAAATTTTAAAATCTGAAAATTGTGCCTTCTGAAAAGTGATATATTATTTTCTCCAAATAATAATGCATATTCCTTTCTTCTACACTTCAAATACTATATTGTGAATACATATCAAAACTTCTCCACCCTGTTGCATTTATTGGCTTAAAAGTAAAGCATTCATTTCCCCTTAACTGCATTTTTAAAAGCTTACAAATTTACCCAACAAAATTTTGTTTTCTCATCCTCATGAAAGAACAAAGATAGAAACATGTTTACTGCCCAACTGCATGATACTTTTACTGAATATCAGGCATATTTAAGAAGTAGATGTAAAATTGTCTCTAAAAATAAAGCCATATTTATTTCACTTTTGAAAAAAGGTTTTGGTTTCAAAAACTATCTAAAGTACCCTCAATAAATTCAGTGTTTTAAAACTATTTTTAAGGGAAAAATATTAAAGGTGATAAAATGCTTTACCTTAAACATAAATATTTACATGGGAGTCTGCATACACAGAATCAATGAAAGGTGTTTCTGAAATGTTTATTAATTTACATTATTCTTAATGTTTACTAAAACTGCATATTTAGCTCCCAAACCCTTGCCAATTTTTGGAGAGATTTTACACTTTCAGAGAATTCCATATTGATTTCTGAAGAATTTGATAATAAAAGTGAAACTGGATAATATGTAACAAGAGTAAAATTTCACAACCAAACCATTTCCAAACTATATGGATTTATATAACATCAAGAAAAATGTTTCAAAACTTAGTATACAAACTATAAATTAATCATGCCATCAACTAAGTAATGGTATCACTGGTAGGAAAGTCTAGAAAAGATTCACATCCCATTTTCATGGAACATAGTTATAAATTAGTCACAAAGATTATATCTTAACATGGGAAAACAGTTAAAATATTTGAAATATATTTAAAATGGAAACATATGTTGAAAAATATTCTAATATCAACTCTCCACTAAATATATATGCAAATATGTTTTATTTACATTGCAGTTTTAGGAAACTAGTTGGAAGTAATTTTAATCTAACATTTTAAAGTTGTACCACTCTATTGTTAACATAGTTTTTGGGGTTTGCTGCATAAAATTTCCTCTAAAACTTGACACCAAAACATAGCATTTAAGTTATTCTAATAATATTGAATTCTAGTTGGTTTATGGATTTACTTCATTGCCAACTATATAACTTTCAGTTTTCAAAGATATATTCTTAAAGTAAAACTTAGAGGTCTTTTATGAATTTAAAAATGACACACAGTTGACTCTGGGGGAAGCTTTACAATGGTAATTTTATTATATATATATTCCTGAACCATACAATGCCCTCAAACTTTGAAAAGAACAGAACAATGATAGCAAAAATATGAAAGAAAATTACCTTTTAAATTAATTATGAGTTCTTTAAATTTTGTTCATCAATATAGTAAATTTCTTCCTTCTGCTTACTAGTACTATGATGTAGTATGATATTCTCCTTAGCATTTTTATGGGTGACAAACTCAATTAAACATATTCATTACTCTAATGTTCTATTTGGCAGTTTAGTCAGTAAGAAAAATTAAAAATATATAAATAAAATGCTTTGTGACCTCTGTATTGATTGGGCTAAAATGGTTTTAGCCTGGGTGTAGATGATGGGGCAGCTGGGAGGGGCAAGAGGGGAGCATACAAACACATACACTCTTATGTTTTCTCTTCCAATTACTGAGGGAGATGATAAAACCACAGCAAATGATGTATCAGCTCATTTTATCTTATCGCTTTGGGGCTAGGTGACAATGAAGTTCATATTTCACTGGCTCCCATTGAAGATTGTGAAAATTACTTGCCCTCATGACCTGAAATTTCACTAGAAGACAGAAATTTCTCTTCTGCAAAGTAATGCAATTTTTCAGATGTCAACCTTTAGCCCAGCTTTAAAAATTAATTTCATTTATATTAACCAATGATATTGATATTTTCACAGCACACTCTTTGATACATGAAGCACCGACTGGCAAATTGATGTTGCTTTAGATGGGTAAAACTATTTTATTTTAAGCTGCTATGGCAGACAGATTTATGGCAAACTGAAATTCCTATTTCATAATTTAATATTTGTGCTGGAGTGATGCACCTTTAAGCCCCTGGCCTGTAAATAATTCAGACTCTCTAGTTGGTTCTATTTTATTTTCAGTAGTCTTCAGCTTAAAAATAATTTGCATTCTATATAATGTATCAAAAGAGCCATCTTTTCTTGAACTAACATTTAATACATTTCTTGATGAATCCAAAGTCAAATGTGGTAATGAAGCAGAACTAAAACAGTATTTATCCATATTCCAACTAATTTTTGATTTAGTATTTTTAAATTTAAACTATACCTGCAGTCTGATATTTTGAAAGAATCTAAAATGTACCACAAAAGAATATTAAGGAACAATATTAAGGAACATGAATGTACCTTGAACAAAGAGTAAAATGACATTAGATAAGCACCTGAATTAAAATATAGGTATTTGGATTTGGAGATACCTTTTTTAAGATACAAACAATGAAATAAAGCCACAGGCCAGTTTTATCATGAACAAGATATGAAAGTGTTTCCTTGATTTTAGTGTAAGAGGTAGAGAAATTAGCTTCAGTCTGTACAAAAAGAAAAATTTCAGTATTCTGGAATAGTAAAAATGTTATTAAAAGATACACAGTCTGTTATTTAGCAAGTTTTTATTATCCTTATCCAGTAAAGAGTTTTGTCTAATTCAAATAATGCCCTGAGAAGACAATAAGTATCCTTTCATTTTATTAATAAGGTCAATTAAACATAAATATACATAAATTTATGCATTAATCTATCCTCTTACAATCAGACAAATGCCAAGAAAGACATTTCCCTAATTTAGCTATTTTCCTAAAATAGTTCAACAGAGTTCTACCTAACATGTTATCCTCAAACTCACTTTTGCATGATTTATGTTAACAATATCTATTATCATTTCTGGAAAACATTTTTTAATTTTTCCTACATGTATGATATGGAGAACACAGTAATATGAATTATACTTTATGCTTTTTCCATTTTGATTGGAAAGATTTCTAGTCATTTCCCCGAAACTTGTGAGAGTAACATGCTATTTGAATTCATTATAAAGTCATGAGCTTTCTACGCCTTAACAAAGAGTTAATTTAAATTAGCACCAATAAAAAACTAAATATATTGGAATATTCTATAATATATACATTTAAAACAACCAGTGGACATAAACTATCTTCTCAAAGCCAATCCTTTACGAACGCAGTCTCAATCTGAGATTGGTATCAAAAGCCCTCCCTAGATATATGAACTAAATTTTCAAGTTAGAGTAATATCAGCCTGTAGCTGGACTACTTATCTCTTTGTAGCAGATGCAGCACAATTTAGCCATGGAAAGTTTCTCTGGTGACTAAGCTATTTACACTAATTAAAGGTAAAACCTTTGTTTGTCTTCAAGAAGTTTGCTTTTATTCTTCACAGAAAAGAACAGAACTAAAAAGCAAAATGGAAACAAAAAGTTACATAGAACTTCATGCTAATACCCAAGGAAATGTTTTCCCTAATTAGAAATACTTGTCCACTTATCTTTTTTTCCTTTTTTTTAGCTTTCTTCCTCCTATTTTATATCACAAAACTTGTTTAACTGGAGTCAGTTATAAATTAGTACAGGTTACTGTTTTCTTCCATAATAGTGCAAGGAACTAAATACTGTGCTTGGATTCAGCTTCAAATAGTCTCCAAAAAGCTATTTTCTTAAAAGAATTGTAGTGAACAAAGAACATTATGAATACCATTTAAGTTAAGATTTTGGGGTTAACCTGATTTCATTGCAGAACTCTATAACCACCGTCACTAGATTGGAGTTCCTGTGTGACTGGAGTTTTTGAGGCTAGGCCACTGGTCTTGATCATTTTTCTAATCACTGTACCTAACACAGTGCCAAGAACACAGAAGACATTGACTGATGGATGGATGGAGGGCCAGCCAACCTCACAAAATACATGAAATCTAAGATTCTAGGACCACATGAACAAAAGCATAGTAGAAGCAAAAAGGAGTAGGAAAATGAAGTAGAAAGCTGTAACACAGAATTTTTAAAAAAAATCAAATTCAAGGGTCAGAGTACTTTAACTTCTGATAAAGATGGAGTAATAGGGATTGGATTTACTATGTACATACAAATATTTGTAACAGATATATAGTAAAAATTGTTTTCAATACATTAAACATGAAGCAATGAAACACAGTGATCCCTGAGAAGCAGGACAGAAAGTGGTGACACCAACTTATTGTCGCAGCTCAATGCCTGGAGAGACTTTGCAGGCTCCAGAGCAGGCAGGAATAATCTAGTTAGAGCACAGCAGCCTCTTGCAGTAGAGAAAGCAGCTTGGTATACATTGAGATCAAGGCGGCTAAGTCTGCCATACAGAGCAGCAGAATAGAGAGAGCTGGTAAGTA
This sequence comes from Manis javanica, assembly GCF_040802235.1. Taxonomy (NCBI): domain Eukaryota; kingdom Metazoa; phylum Chordata; class Mammalia; order Pholidota; family Manidae; genus Manis; species Manis javanica. The sequence goes on along the minus strand of NC_133158.1, from coordinate 196,903,290 downwards.
ACAGAGCTCCTAAGATCTGTAATCTTTAGCTGAGTAATGACCAATCTGTGTGTTTTAGAAAACAACCAAAGGCCAGTAAAAGACTCATTCCCCAAACTATAAGGAACAATACCCAGAGTTCACACACCCAGAGCGGGGGAAAAATCTAAAAATTCATGGAGCACTGCATAGAGTACTCGGAAGGGTTTTGCCCCAGTAGTGGGGAAAAATTAGCCCTAGGCCAAATACTGCGCTGGTCCTGATTAACAAACCGTAAAATCAGTCTATTTCCAAGTAACTTAATTTTACCCCAGAACAATGCACTAAAATATTTATAGAATATAAAAATATTCACAACAGGATAAAATTCACCATAGCTGGTATTCAGTTCAAAATTACCAGGCTGCAAAAACTCAGGAATTATGACCTATAATGAAGAGAGAAATTGATCAAAACCAGAACAGAAATGGCATAGGTAACAGAATTATTAAAGAACGACATCAAATCAGAGAAAGCAGATTTTAGAGCAACAATATTACTAGGGATAAAGAGAGCCATTTGTTATGGTAACAGATCATTTCATTGAGATGCCATAACTACCTTGTTTAGGAATTGAATAGTAGTGCTTTAAAATACAGGAAGCAAAATCTGAGAGAACTAAAATGAGAAATACACAAATCACAATTAGAAGCATATTTCAACATTCCTTTCTCATTTGATAAAGCAGGTAGATAGAAAATCAGTAAGGATACAGAAGCCCTGAACAGGCCCACTGGCCATGACCTAACTGATATTTATGCAGTGCTCTATCTGACAACCAACAAACAGCACAATATATATTTACAAAGATAAAGCATATTTGGGGCCAAAAACAAAGTTTCAATAAATTTAGCAATTCATATAATTTAAAACATATTCTCTGATCACAAAAGAATTAAAATTAGAAACCTAAAGAATCCACCAAACTGAAAACTAAACAGTACACTTCTAAATAATCCATGGGTCTGAGAGAAAACAAAAAAGAAATTAGAAGGTATTTTGAACTGAATTAAAAATGAAAATACAACATATAAAATTTGTGGAATGCAGCTAGAGCAGTGCTTACAGGGCAATTTCTAACACTAAACAGCTATATTAAGGAAAAGACAAAAGGTCTTGTATCAATGATTCAGCTTTCATCTTATAAAACTAGAAAAAAATTAAACCCAAAATAAGAAAAGAAAGGAAATAGAAAACAAAGTGAAAATCAACTGAAAAGAAACAAAAAAATAGTAGAGGAAAAAAAAGATCAATGAAACCTAACACTAGTTCTTTGAAAGGATCAAACTGATCAGGCGAAAAAGAGAAGACACAAGTGACCAATATGTGAAATTACCAGTGTATGATAGGAGAGGGGGAACATCAATACAAATTATATAGAAAGAAAAGAATAATAAGGGAACATTATATACAGCTTTATACCATAAATTGGATGATTTTTATCAATAGACAGATTCTTTAAAGACACAAATGACCAAAGCCTGCTCAACTAAAGAAATAGAATTCACAGTTTAAATTTTCCAATAAACTTCAGGTTCAGATGGCTCCACTGGTGAATTCTACCAAATACTTAAGAAAGAAATAGCACCAATTCTATACAAACTCTTCTAAAATATTAAAGAGGAGGCAATACTTGCCAACTCATTCTATGTGCCCAGCATTACCCATATACTATAAAACCACGTAAGTGCCTTATAAAATAAGAAAATCCCAGGGTCAATCTCCACTTAAATTCTTCTGTGATTTCTTTGTCTCGAGACTTAGTGTGGATACTCCATAATATAAATGGATTAAATGTCAAGAGACGTTTTCCCACTCATGCATTTTCTTAAGTTGTCCCTGAATGCATCCACCTGTCCCTCAGTTTCCTCAAGAATGTCTACACCAGTTAGTCATGTATTCCAACTAGACTTCCCCTGGATTTTAGTAGGCTGGCTGAATTCTCAGCCTCCTCATTTTACACTGAGTGATTTCATCCATTACCACTGCTTCTACTACCAAACCACACAAAGGTGCAAGAATCCAGTGATAAGGCATTAGAGGTGATTACCTCTACTCAGAGAGGTCAGTTTTGAACCCCTATATCCAATCCACTTACTACACACCACAATGTCCTCTACATTCTCAGATTCCATATGTTAAAAACTGAACTCATTATTGTCCTCCCTCATTCTGTCACTGGTCCATTAAAAACTATTTTGGTAAATGGAGTCACAAGCACCACATAAACTATGCAGAAACCTGAATCATCCTAAATCCTACATCTCATTCTATTTGATTTCACTCACCCTCTCATTCAACAAGTTAACAGATTCTACTTCCTTCTCAGCATTTATATTCTTTTGTTCTTGGCCATATACACAGAAATCTAATTTAGAGCAAGTGCTCATAATATTTGAACTTTTCATAGACATATCTCATGTTCCAACCATGTCACACAATATTAACTCCTTCGACTGCTATGCACTTTCATGCTTACATACCTTCCAGTGTGTTGGTCCACCTATCTGGAAAGCAACCGGTTTTAATAAGATTGGTGGAGGAGCAAAAACAAAAGCAGCAACAAATAACAACTAATTAGAGTTAATTATAGCCAGATTATGCTAAGCACTTTAATGTAATTAATTCTAAAAATGTCACTATGAAATAGGTATTAGATTTGCCATTTTATGAATGAGAAAACAGCCTTTGAGAGAATAGATTACAATCAAAATTACGTAACTCCCAAGTAATGTAGCTAATTCTTATCAGACTTTTAACACTGTGTTATAAGACACTACATAATACTTCCTCTATGGTGAACCTGTCATCCTTAAATAACAAGTGAAGTTTTTGTAAAACCTCTGACTTCCCAAGCAGATTCAACCATTCTCTGCTTTGTGCTGTCACTAGCCTTATACAAATTCCATTTATTTTCAAATGTATACCTTACAAGACAATGATTTGCTTTATGTACAAACACATATTACTTTTTCGGTATACCCAGAATACTTGGTGCACTACAGAATTCAATAAATGTATACTCAATGTATAAATGGTGAGATCAACTATTTTAGCTGAAAACTAATTCCTCATCTCCCTATCCTTGCTTCTATAATTAGTTTCACAACTGAATAGGAATTACATCTCTAGACTTGTTAAAATAGTGAAATTTGGTCTCAACTCCTGGTAAAGGTATTTATTGGAACTATGATCAAGGTTAGCAAAATGTATTGTTCCTGGAGAGAGTAGTTAAAATGACCTCTCGTAAGTACTAAGGAACTGGAAATTATTTGATTCACTTTAAAGGGAACTCATTATAAGGATAAAAAAGTGGATGCTTCTCTAAGAATTGAAAAAAAAAAAACTATGAAAAATAATTGCCCTGTAATGAATTACTAACATTTAAAAGAAAGGTTTTATAACACTTCACCTCCTCCCTCTAAAAATTCTGAACATACATGTAAATGTGAATTTTGTTATCTAAGAATATGCAATTCTGTTACAGAAAACAAGAAACAAATGAGATAGAGAAAAAACCAAGAGAAATATTAAATACTGATAGTAGGAGAGTAACTTATGACTTACAAGCAAAATTCATAGGCTGTGTTATGTAGACAGAATGAGTAAGGAAGCAGCCTGTGAGAGACAGAATTCAAAGTGCTAAATATGTACACTAAATTTAAAGTTAGAAATCTGCTAAGACCCGTTAAAGACAAAATACAATAAAGTATAACAGAATGGAAAAGAGTGTTACTTAGAGGTAGAGATGAAAAGACCAAGTCATGAGATATAGTCACGCCAACTCTGTTTTGGCTTGCTGATATTTCTGCAGGTCTTGAGAGTGAGGTAATTACCCTTTTATTCCAGGCACTCTTTTCAAGGATGTTTGTATAGCAAACAGCCTTGGAAAAGACAGACAGTGTCTCCCTTTGGAGCAAAGGGCAAGTTTGTTTACTGTCCAGTATAATGAAGATAATGATGTCCTGTGGGGCAAAGGCCAGATTTTACTGCCCGTTGTAAACATTTGGGTTCCTGAACATTGAAGTTGCTCAAATGGGATGTAAACTCACTGGGTGAACAGTCTTAGTCTTAGTCTGCTCAGACTTTCAGAACAAAATGGCACATACTGGGTGGCTTAAATCACAGTAATATATTTCTCACTATTCTGAAGGCTAAGGAGTCCAAGGTCAAGGTGTCATCAGATTTGATTCCTGGTGAGAGCTCCCTTCCTGGCATGCAGATGGCTGCCCCCTCACAGTGAGGAGAGATTCTCTTCCTCTTCTTATAAGCCCAAAGTCCTATTGGATTCGGATGCCAACCTTCTGACCTCATTAAATTTCAATTACCTCCTAAAGACCCTATCTCTAGACACAGTCACACAGGGGGTTAGGGTTTCACATGCTAAATGGAGTGGGGAAGCACAGTTCAGTCCATAGCACCCCTCCACATCACCTTGTGAAATGTGGGGGACAGACACTGACGTGATGCTTATCTCTTTGTTGTGCTATAAGAAAGGTCTTTGTCTTTGACACGGGAGTCTCAAGTCTTCCGCCAGCATCCATGAAATTTTTTACCAAGATAAATTGTTAGCTTGCAATAGGGTAAAATTTCAGAACCTTCACCATTCTATGGATGACAATTATGTCAGGCTTAACTTGGCCACCCACTGGCCACTTAAATATGCCAAATCGGGATACTCAATATGGTCTGATTCTGGCCCCTGTGGGTTTTATCTGCACACGATATTCAGGCAAACCCATAACTATTCTTCAAGCTAAGTGGCTACCTATAGCTGTGGCGAGGCATACTTGCTGCTGCATCTCTCCAATAGAGCAAGAGGGTGTCACTGGTCTTTCCATCTGTAGATTCCTTTGCTCAAATCTCAACACTGCTGCTCATAACACTATCAACAGGAAAAGCGAATGCAGAGAAAGAGACAGGACATGTAAATGTTACATAATCAGGATATAAGTACTCAGATCCTTCTGTCTCCTTGCATTCTATCCTAGGTATGGTAACTTATCCCATCTTGCTTCCCTTTCTTTTCATTGTGTGTTTTGAATTGATTTAATAAATAATGTAATTTGAGAATCTTAATTTAATCTACGAGTCCTCTTAAATTTCTCATTGAACAGGTTCACAGCTAACCTTTCTTGAACTTTAAATTACAATTTCAGAAAATTATTCTAAGTTATGGGAAACAAAGAGGAAACTCTGTAATTCATTTATGAAGACAGCACAATTTTAATACTGACAACTTAAAAAGAAAATATAAAAAGAAAAATAAAAGAACAATTTCATCACTGAATAAGAATACAAAACTTCCAAATAATTCATAAATAAGTAGAATCCAGCAATGTATTATAAGAATACTATTACCAAGGAGTATATTTTCTTGGATTACAAGAATCGTTCATTCAACACACAAAAAAAATCCAAGTATAGTTATTATATCAAAAAATTAAAAGGGAAACATTATATAATCACTTAATAGGTGTTGGAAAAGCATTTGACCAAATTCAGAAAGCAGCCCTAAAAAATAATTCTAGTAAAATATGAATGAGAAATATTACATATAATAAAGCTTTTAAAGAAGCCAACAATAAGTATTAGTGAGATATTAATGTAATAAAGCTTTTTAAGAAGCCAACAACATTTAGCTATGTGACCTACATCAAAACATGTAAATTTTACACTAAATAGTATTATCCATCTCATATGCTTGTTTTGAAAGTTAAGATAATGAACATATGTACAGCTAATTAAACAGTGCCTGGAAATATAAATATGTTAGCAATTATTACTACAATACAAATAATTTTTTATCAAATGGCAAAATTTGTAACACATGTAATACAATAAAATGTAAAGCCTGATACAAACAGAGAAGAGATGAAACTCTAAATATATCCCAAACACGCTAAGTAAAAAAAAAAAAAATAAGGTAAATATGTAAACATTTGTGTATGTTCTTTGTCTCAGCAATATCAATTTCTTACAGAATATTTCTTACAGCAGTATCAGTTTCTTACAGAAACTGAAGAAATATTTCATTCATAATAGCAAGAAAAACTAAATATTTATACTTTTACAAGAAAAGAGAGGAGCTGCAGGACAAAAAATATAAAACATTAAAGGAACAAACTCAAATTTATATGTTCAATTAATCTGTGACAAAGGAGGCAAGAAAATACAATGAGGAAACACAGTCTTCCATAAGTAGTGTTGGGGAAACTGGGACAGCTACATACAGAAGAATAAAATTGCTCCTTACATCATACACAAAAATAAAATGGGGATGGGGGCGCTCAAGATGACAGCATGACTAGGGCAGCAGAAATCTCCTCCCAAAACCATGTATATTTTGAAAATACAGCAAATACAACTACTCCTAAAAGGGAGACCAAAAGATACAGTACAACAGCCAGGCTACATCTACATCTGCAAGAACTCAGCATCTCAAGAAAAGGGTAAGTAAGATACAAAGCCATGACCCGGTGGGACCCGAGCACACCCCCCACCCGAGTTCAACGGTAGGAAGAAAAGAATCAGAGTGGGGAGGGAGTGGAAGCACATGACTGCTAAATAATGAGCCCTAGTAATTTGCACTGGGAGCACAGACACACAATGCATGGTGTACTGGATATGAGAGAAATGGAAAAGCAAAATCCAAGAATGAGACTGCAAATGGGTCCTCACAGCTGGCTCCCCTGGGACAAATGAAAAGCGCGTGCTTTAAAAGTCTTAAAGGGACAAGGGTTTAAAAGGTGGACAAAATCGTTCTGGTACACTCAGCCCAGCAGGCTGGGAATCCTTAGGAACTGCAGGCGCCCTAATCACAACAGCTCCGAAGCCCTTCAAAGCAATAAGAAGCCTGCTGTTCATTCCACCTTGCCCGCACTGCAAGCAAGCCGGCTGACCTGCGATTGCTGCGGACCAGCAAGGGAACAGCTCCACCTGCAGGAACCATGCACAGTCTTCTCCCAGAGCATAGCTGATGAGACCAGATGCAGAGGCTGCCCCCTGTGCGCGCAGTTGCCCAGCAGAGGTAGAGGAAGCCGGCGCAAAGTCCAGAAGGCACGAAGGGGCGCTGTTCTTGCAAGAGAACACACGCTGAGTGCCTGCAAACGTGGGCAGTGCCCTAGGCCATCCAGAGGCTGCACCGCTCATGGCAGCTCAGGGAATTAACCCAGAGACTGCTCCCAGTGTGCAGGTAACCGGCAAAGGCAGTGGACAAAGGCAAGGGGAACAACAAGCAGGAAGGGACTTTGTTCTCCCAGCTGACACATGTGCCACTCACCGGTGATCACTTCTATTGCCATGAAAAGGCAAAAAAACGTGTAGTCCAATCAAAAATCACTAAACACCACAGAGAGGGTCTGGAAAGATAGATATAACTAATATTCCTGGAAAAGAATTCAAAATAAAAGTCATAACCATGTTGATGGAGCTTCAGAGAAATATGCAAGAGCTAAAGAATGAAGTTCAGAGTGAGATGACAGAAATGAAAGGATCAATGGAAGGACTTAAGAGCAGATGGAATGAGGGGCAAGAGACTGTTAACTGAATAGAAGTCAGAGAACAGGAATACAGAGAAGCTGAGACAGAGAGATAAAATGATTTCTAGGAATGAAAGAGTATTAAGAGAACTTTGTGACCTATCCAAATATAACAATATTTGCATAATAGGGGTACTAGAAGAAGGAGAAAGAGAAAAAGGGACCGAAAGTGTCTCTTAAGAAATAATTGCTGAAAACGTTCCCAAGCAGGGGAAGGAAATGGTCTTTCAGACCATGGAAGCCCACAGATCACCCAACACAATGGACCCAAGGAGGACAACACCAAGACATAAAATAATTAAAATGGAAAAGATCAAAGGCAAGGACAGGGTATTCAAGGCAGCCAGAGAGAGAGAAAAAAAATCACCTACAAAGGAAAACTCAGGCTATCAACAGACTTCTCAATAGAAACCTTACAGGCCAGAAGAGAAAGGCATGATATATGTAATGCAATAGAACAGAAGGCCGTTCAACCAAGAATAGTGTATCCAGCAGGATTATCATTTAAATTTGAAGAAGGGATTAAACAATTCCCAGATAAGCAAAAGTTGAGGGAATTTGCCTCTGAAAAACCACCTCTAACAGGGTATGTTAAAGAGACTGCACTATATGGAAGTACTCCTAAAGCTAAATAGATGTCACCAGAGAAGATAAAATCACAGCAAAGAAACCAGACCAACCAAATACTAATTAAAGGCAAAAAATAAAATCAGCTATCCAAAAACACAGTGAAGGGAAACACAAAAGAGTACAGAATAAAATATCCAACTATATAAAGAATCAAGGAGGAAGAATAAGAAGGGAGAGAAATAAAGAATCATAAGAATGTCCTTACAATAGTGTAATAAGTGACTTAAAGTTAGATGGTTAGATAGTAAAGAAGATTCCCTTGAACCTTTAGTAACCACGAATTCAAAGGCTACAATGGCAATAAGTACATATCTATTTATAATCACCCTCAATATAAATGGACTGAATGCACCAATCAAAAGACACAGAGTAACAGAATGGACAAAAAAGCAAGACCCATCTATATGCTGCCTACAAGACACTAACCTCAAACCCAAAGACATACACAGACTAAAAGTGAAGGGATGGACAAAGATATTTCATGCAAACAACAGGGAGAAAGGTGTTGCAGCACTTGTATCAGACAAAATAGATGTCAAAACAAAGAAAGTAACAAGAGATAAAGAAGGACATTACATAATGATAAAGGGGGCAGTCCAATCAGAGGATATAACCATTATAAATATCTATGCACCCAATACAAGAGCACCAACATATGTGAAACAAATACTAACAGAATTAAAGGAGGAAATAGAATGCAATGCATTCTTTCTAGGAGACTTCAACACACCACTCACTCCAAAGGAAAGATCCACCAGATGGAAAATAAGTAAGGACACAGAGGCACTGAACAACACACTAGAACAGATGGACCTAACAGACATCTACAGGATTCTGCACCCTAAAGCAGCAGGATACACATTCTTCTCAAGTACACATGGAACATTTTCCAGAATAGACCACATACTAAGCCACAGAAAGAGCCTCAGTAAATTCAAAAAGACAGAACTTCTATGAACCAACTTCTCAGATCACAAAGGTATAAAACTAGAAATAAATTTTACAAAGAAAACAAAAAGGCTCACAAACACATGGAGGCTTAACAACATGCTCCTAAATAATGAACGGATCAATGACCAAATTAAAAAGAAAATCAAGCAATATAGGAAGACAAGTGACAACAACAACACAAAGCCCCAACTTTTCTGGGATGCAGCAAAGGCAGTTCTAAGAGGAATGTTCTAAGAGCATATATAGCAATCCAGGCCTATTTAAAGTAGGAAGAACAATCTCAAATGAATAATTGAAAGTCACAATTATTGAAACTGGAAAAAAAGAACAAATGAGGCCCAAAGTCAGCAGAAGGAGGGACAGAATAAAGATAAGAGAAGACATTAAAAAGACTTTTATTGAGAAGAATAAAAAAATAGAAAAAAAACCCAATGAAACTAAGAGCTAGTTCCTTGAGAAAATAAACAAAATAGATGAACCCCTAGCCAGACTTATTAAGACAAAAAGAGACTCTACACACATAAATAGAATCAGAAATGAGAAAGGAAAAATCACGACAGACACCACAGAAACAAAAAGAATTATTAAAGAATACTGTGAAAATCTATATGCTAACAAACTGATAACCTAGAAAGGACAACTATCTAGAAAAATACAACCTTCCAAGACTGACCAAGAAAGAAACAAAATCTAAACAGATCAATTACCAGCAACAAAATTGAATCGGTAATCAAAAAACTACCCAAAAACAAAACTTCTTTGCCATATGGATTCACCGCTGAATTTTATCAGACATTTAGACAAGACATAATACCCATTCACCTTAAAGTTTTCCAAAAAGTAGAAGAGGAGGGAATACTTCCAAACTCAATCGATGAAGCCAGCATCACACTAATACCAAAACCAGGCAAAGACCCCACCAAAAAAAAATTACAGACCAATATCCCTGATGAACGTAGATGTAAAAATACTCAACAAAATATTAGCAAACCGAGTTCAAAAATACATCAAGAGGATCATACACCATGATCAAGTGGGATCATCGCAGGGATGCAAGGATGGTACAACGTTCAAAAATCCATCAACATCATCCATCACATCAACAAAAAGGACAAAACCACATGATCATTTCCATAGATGCTGAAAAAGCATTCGATAAAATTCAACATCCATTCATAATAAAAACTCTAAAAAAAATGGGTATAGAGGGCAAGTATCTCATCATAATAAAGGCCATCTATGACAAACCCACAGTCAACATCATACCTAACAGTGAGAAGCTGAAAGTTTTTCACCTAAGATTAGAAAAAAGACAGGGATGCCCACTCTCCCCACTTTTATTCAACATAGTACTGGATGTCCTAGCCACGGCAATCAGACAAAACAAAGAAATAAAAGGTATCCATACTGGTAAGGAAGAAGTCAAACTGTCACTATTTGGAAATGACATGATATTGTACATAAAAAACACTAAAGAATCCACTCCAAAACTACTAGACTTAATATCTGAATTCAGCAAAGTTGCAGGAAACAAAATTAATACATAGAAATCTGTGGCTTTCCTATACATTAATGATGAACAAGCAGAAAGAGAAATCAGGAAAACAATTATATTCACAATTGCATCAAAAAGAATAAAATACCTAGGAATAAACCTAACCAAGGAAGCAAAAAACCTATACCCTGAAAATTACAAGACACTCTTAAGAGAAATTAAAGAGGACACTAACAAATGGAAACTCATCCTATGCTCTTGGCTAGGAAGAATTAATATTGTCAAAATGGCTATCCTGCCTAAAGTAATCTACAGATTCAATGCAATCCTTATCAAAATCCCAACAGCATTCTTCAACGAACTGGAACAAATAGTTCTAAAATTCAAAAACAACCACAAAAGAGCCCAAATAGCCAAAGCAATCTTTGGAAGGAAGAATAAAGCAGGGGGATCTCGCTTACCAACTTCAAGCTCTACTACAAAGCCACAGTAATCAAGACAATTTGTGTACTGGCACAAGAACAGACCCACAGACCAGTGGAACAGAATAGAGAGTCTAGATATTAACCCAAACATATACGGCCAATTAATATATGATAAAGGAGCCATGGATATCCAATGGGGAAATGACAGCCTCTTCAACAGCTGGTGTTGCCAAACTGGACAGCTACATGTAAGAGAATGAAACTGGATTATTGTCTAACCCCATATACAAAAGTAAACTTGCAATGGATCAAAGACCTGAATGTAAGTTATGAAATGATAAAACTCTTGGAAAAAAACATAGCCAAAATCTCTTGGACATAAACATGAGCAACTTCTTCATGAACATATCTCCCCAGGCAAGGGACACAAAAGCAAAAATGAACAAGTGGGACTATATTAAGCTGAAAGGCTTGTGTACAGCAAAGGACACCATCAATAGAACAAAAAGGCATAGTACAGTATGGGTGAATATATTCATAAATGACATATCCAATAAAGGGTTGACATCCAAAATATATAAAGAGCTCATGTACCTCAACAAACAAAAAGCAAATAATCCAATTAAAAAATAGGCTGAGTATCTGAACAGACACTTCTCCAAAGAAGAAATTCAGATGGCCAACAGGCATATAAAAAGATGCTCCACATCGTTAATCATCAGAGAAATGCAAATTAAAACCACAATAAGATATCACCTCACACCAGTTAGGATGGCCACCATCCAAAAGACAAACAGCAACAAATGCTGGCAAGGATATGGAGAAGGGGGAACCCTCCTACACTGCTGGTGGGAGTGTAAATTAGTATAACCATTGTGGAAAGCAGTATGGAAGTTCCTCAAATAACTCAAAATAGAAATACCATTTGACCCAGTAAGTTCACTCCTAGGAATTTACCCTAATGCAGGAGTCCAGTTTGAAAAAGACATATGCACCCCTATGTTTATCACAGCACTATTTACAATAGTCAAGAAATGGAAGGAACATAAGTGCCCATCAGTAGATGAATGGATAAAGAAGATACACATTCCATGTGTATGTGTGGTACATATACACAATGGAGTATTATTCAGCCATAAGAAGAAAATAAATCCTACCATTTGCAACGACATGGATGAAGGTAGAGGGTATTATGCCCAGTGAAATAAACCAGGTGGAGAAAGACAAGTATCAAACGATTTCACTCATCTGTGGAGTATAAGAACAAAGAAAAAACTGAAGAAACAAAGCAGCAGCAGAATCACAGAACCCAAGAATGGACTAACAATTACCAAAGGGAAAGGGACTGGGGAGGATGCGTGGGAAGGGAGGGATAAAGGGGGAAAAGGGGCATTATGATTAGCACACATAATGTAGGGGGTGGGGCATGGGGAAGGTAGTAAAACACAGGGAAGACAAGTAGTGATTCTATAGCATCTTACTACGCTGATGGACAGTGACTGTAATGGGGTATGTGGTGGGGACTTGATAATGGGGGAGTCTAGTAATCATAATGTTGCTGCTCATATAATTTTACATTAATGATACCACAATAAAATAAGGAAATAAAAATAAAAATACAATAAAATGGATTAAAATCCTAAATGGAACTTGAAACCACAAAAATCCTAAAAGATAATGTAAGCAGTAAGCTTAGACATCAGCCTTAGCAATTTCTTTATGTGTACATCTCCCATACTCAAGGCAAGGGAAGCAAAAGCACAAGTAAACATCTAACTAAAGAGATTCTGTACAGCAAAGGAAACCACTAACAAAACAAAAAAACAACCTGCTGAATGAGAAAAGATATTCACAAATGATATATTTGATAAGGGGTTTAATATCAAAAATATACAAAGAACTCTTCATATTCAGCACCATAAAAAAGTAATGATACATTAAAAAATGGGGAAAGATCCTGAACAGACATTTTTCCAAAGAAGGCATATAGATGACCAACAGATACATGACAAGATGTTCAACATCACTAATCATTAGGGCAATGCAAATCAAAACCACAATGAGGTATCACCTGACACCTGTCAAAATGCATAGTATAACAAGAAGTCAAGTGTTGGAAAGGATGCAGAGGAAAGGGAGCTCTTGTGCTCTGTTGTGTGGGACTGTAAACTGGTGCAGCCACTACTTAAAGAAATGTGGAGGGTCTATGAGATACATGTATGGAGGATATTTTCTTCAAGCTGAGGCTTGCTTACTCATTTTGTTGATATGTTCTCATGAGAAGATTTAATTTTGCTAAAGTCAGTTTTTTCTTCACCAATGGAAATTATTTCTGGGTATTAATAGGAAAAAAATCACAAAGGTTTTAAAGTCAAGTTTGTCAATTTCTTCAAAAACATGTTTTTGGATTTTGAATGGAATTGAGTTGAATCTAATATAAGAAGTGACATTTTTACAATATTGAGTCTTTCAATACATAAACTGGTCTTAGCTCTCTTTTTATTTAGTTTTTCTTTAATTTCCCTAAACAATATTTTGTAGTTTTCAATAGGTCTTACACATATGTAAATATTTCATGTATTTCTAATGTTGTAAATGGAATATTAAAATTTCCATCATGAAACTGTTCATTGCTCTGCTGTAGAAAACAATTGAATATTTTTTTATTTTGTTTCATGTGACATTGCTAAAATCATCTTCTATTTTCAGTAGTGTTTTTAAAGATTCCTTAGGATTATCTCCACATACAGTCATTTTCAAGTAAAGACCAGTTCCTTTTCTTTCTAATTCTTATGGCTTTTATTTCTTTGTCTGGTGCTACTACACTGGCTAGGAATCTAGTACAACAGCGAGTAAAAGTGGGGAAAGTGAATGTCCTTGCCTTGGTTCCAATTTAAAAGTGAAAGACACTCAATTTTCAACATCAAATAAAATGTTACCTGCAGCTTTTCTCCAGAATGCTTTTGAAGTGTCAAAATTGTCTAATTTATCTTTTAATGGCTGTAAGATCTATAATGATGTCCTCATTTCCTTTCTAGGTACTGGTAATACACGTCTTCTTTTCCTTAGTCTGGTTAGACATTTATCAATGTTACAGAACTTCACAAAGTACTAGCTTTTGGTTTCATTGGCTTTTCCTATTGTTTCCTTTTTCATTGATTGTCTTCTGTTATCTTTATTATGTCCTTCCTTCAGCTTATATTGGGGTTTAATTTGACCTTCTTTTAACTTCTTAGTAAGAAAGCTTACATCTGTGATTTTAAACTTCTTTTATATAATGTCATTTATAAAGTTATGAATTTTATAGTTACAGACATTCCTCTAAGCATTGTTTTATCTGGAACCCACAGATTTTGATGTTTGCTTTCATTATGATTTAAAAATATTCCCTAATGTTCTTTATTATTTCTTCTTCTACTTTAAAGAATCTGTTGTTTAAATTAAAACATTTGGGAACTTCCCAGATCTAAGTTTGACTTCTGGTTATTTGCACTGTGAATAGAGAACATAATCTCTATGATTTAAATTCTGGTATATTAATGCACCTCGTCTTATGATTCAAAAAACTGTCTTCACAGAAAATTATGTATGTGCACTTGTAAAGACTAGAACTCAAGTATGTTTTATCAAGGTCAATTAGGTCAAATGAGTTGATAGTGTTGTTCAAGTCTTCTATATAGTTACTGACTTTATGCCTATGGTTCTATCAATTACTGAGAGAGAAATTTTGAAATCTCCAACTATAAGTGTGAATTTGAATATTTTTCCCTTCAGTGTTTGCTTCCTATTTTACAATCTCTATCATTTGATGCTATATTAGTTTCCTATTACTGGTATAACAAATCACAAACTTAGTAGCTTAAAGCAATACAACATTATCATAAACTTCTGGAGGTTAGAAGTCTGAAATGGGTTAATGGGCTAAAACAAGTGTGAGTTTCGTCTGGAGACTTGTGAGCAGAATCCATTTCCTTGCCTTTTCCAGTTTCCAGAGGCGAGCTGCATTCCTTAGCCAATAGCCCCTTCTTCCACCTTCAAAGCCAGCAGTACAGAACCTTTAAATCTGTCTCTGGCCTCTGCTGCTGACATCATGTCTTATTCTCTGAGCTTTCTTACCCCTTCTTTCTTTTATAAAGATTTGTATTAATATTGGGTTCACCCAGATAATCCAGGATAATTTCCCCACCTTCAGATCCTTAACTCAATCACCCCTGCAAAGTTCCTTTACCATATATGCTAACATATTCACAGATTCTGGGGATTGAGACATGGACATCTTTGGAGAACACTTATTCTGTCTACCACAGATGCATATACATTTGGGATTATTATAACTTCTTGATTAATTTGACCACTTATTATGAAATTCCTTCTTTATCTTATTCATACTCTTGAAATCTATTTTATCTATATTTAATACTGGAACTCCAGGTTTCTTATGATGAGTGTTTTCATGGTATATGTATTTTTTATCATACATTTTAGTGGTTGTTTATATTCCTCCTAACAGTTTAACCTCAAATAATGATATGTGTCCTTGACATATAATGTAAGAATCCTAAAACGGTATGACCCTGTTCTCCCTTCCCATCATTTGTACTGTTTCCTCCTGTTCATTGAACTACTATCATTCCACATAGGTTCTGACCCCTCAAACTATAGTTATTATATTTGCCGTAAATCAACATTTTATGTTTTAAAGAAGATTTAAAGTATGATTTAAAGATTTAACAAATTAAGAAATAAGGAAAAATATCTTTTAAAGAATTTTTTTTTTTTTTTTAGCGTTTAACTCACACATTTTCTTCTGGTATTTATTTCATGTATGTTAGAGTACTTGACATTGTCCCATAGCTGAATGACATGTGTTCATGTGTTCTGTTCATGTGTATGAATTTTTTCTTTCTTTCCATGCTTCCACTCAAATAGTTTTTGTCTTTAGTTTCACTAATATTTTTTCTCTTGCAGTGTCTAATAAACTGAAGTCCACCTAGTCAAATTTTCAGTTCAAATATTGTAATTTTCAGAATTAAAACTTCCATTTGGCTCTTTTTTATAGTTCCATTTTTGTAATGAGATTCCCCATAGGATTCCTAATTGTGTCTATGTTTTCCTTTAAGTCTTTAAGTCTATTTATAATAGCTGTTTTCACACAATTTTTTTCTTCATTAATTTATTCTTACCATTAAATTCTAGATTTTTATTTGGATTTCACCAATTTTTCCACTAACGTCCTCTTACTTTACTAAGATTCAATAAAATTAACACATTCGCATTTAGTTCTCATGTTCTGTCAGTCTCCTCTGGTCTGAGACAGTTTCTTGGTTTTGCCTCATTTTTCATAATCTTAACAATCCTGAAGCATACTGTCCAGGAATTCTGTAAACTGTTCCCAATCTGGGTGTGTCTGTTGTTCTTCTGATGACTTACTTCAGTGCAGTTATGTATTTGTTAAAAATATCATAGATGTGAAGTACCCTTTTTTTTCACATCATATATGAGGGAATTATATGATATCCACATGACATCACTGATAATGGTAACCATCACTTGGGTAAAGTAGTGTTTGGTAGATTTTTACATTATAAAGCTACTATTATTCCCTTCCCTTTTTCTGTTCTTTGGAAGTTGTCACTAAGACTAGCCCACTCTTGGAAGGAGGTGGATAGAGTGAAATTAAGTTCCATCTTCTGGAATAAGGAGTATCTATCTATGCATCTACACAGATCTACTAGATTTTTTAATTCCATAACTTCTGTCATTTCTGAGACTCTTGTTATTGAAATATTTTCCTCCTGGAATCACATTTTCCTGCTTTGTGGCATGCCTACTAAATTTGTATGTACTGGATATTATGGACTCACAATTATTTTGCTTAGATTTTGTTGTCTTCCTTCAAAGAGTGGTAAAGTTTTGTTCTGGCAGACAGGTAATTTACTTGTGTATCTTATGGTTCCTTTTCAGGGTTGTTTTATCTGTGACTAAGACAAGTATAGAGTAGTATTTATTACCTAAGGACAGAGCAGAGCAAACTCCCATAAGCACTTATTTTATTTAGTCATAAAATGGATTAACTGGAGCAGGACAAGTGTAGCAGATATTGATTTTACCTTACAATTAGATCACTTAATAATCCATACCATCTTCCTTCCTGACACTACTTTTTACCAAGGCAAATGACTACCTGCTGTACTTTCCTCCACAAAAAATAATACATAGGCATCTTCCAATGTTTATTTCAACACAATTTTACCTTGATAAACATGAAGGGAGGAGTGTACATGGGGTGATACAGTCAGGCTAATCTGATTCCTGGACATTCTAAGGGATGACCCAAGATCAATGTGCACAAACACTACTTTCACTATGCTCTAATCACTGAAAAGTAAACTCAAATGCATAATTCAGGTATTTTGTTCCTTTCTCAATAGTACAGACTTTGTTTCTTAAACTTAACGTTACATTTATTAAGGGCTTGTAGGTATACATTTCACTGCTAAAGAAATACAGTAGGTAGCATTGTGAGTAAAAAAATGCTGTTTCAGTTTTGTACTTAGGCTAAAGGCAGGTAGTCCCCTCAACCTACAAAGGCAGTATATTTCAAAACAGTTTATAAACTAGCAATTAGTCCCTTTGAAACATTATAAATATTAATTTAATTCCAAGGTTAACTTACAAAGTGCCATTTTGCCCAAAATGTGACTGAATCATATAAAACTCTGAATTCTAACCATCACAGACCAAAAGTCCTCTTTGCTTCTTCCTATCTCAACCTCCAAATCTGACAGAAGCAATTGTTTATATAGAAGTTAATAAATAATTCAAATTTTCTACATAAAGAATAGCTGAATGTATATCTTGACCCTTGTTCTGTAAGTTCAGAATCTCCGTATATTGTCGAATTATATCGGTCCAATTCTCCTATATTTTTTTCAAATACATTTAAAGTCTGTATTATTGAAAGTAAGTTCTATAGAACTTTTTCCCATTAACATTTTATGTAACATTATCAGGTAAAAAGTGAGCATTACAAGGCAATTCTCATATTCTCCATATTTGGAAACCAATAATTTTTTTGTTTTGTTTTGCTGTTTATAGGCAACAGATGACATAGTCTGGTTTTTTTTTCCTTCTAAGAGAATACATTTTTTCCACAGTTTTTCAATTATTTTCTTTTTATCATAGTCCCAAAGATTCATTACTTTGATGATCATTTATCAGAGACAGAAGTTCAATCTGTAATACCCATTGAGATAGCAAATAATTCAGCCTCAGTGACTGTGTGTGCGTGAATGGGCTGTGCAATAGATAAACGGCCTCCCTGCCCCTGACATAGATTAGGTCATCATTCAAACTAACCACAGATCTCTCTACCAGATACACAGAAATACAGGCTCACTTTAGCTGATGTTTCTGTTTTAGTATAGAAATCTTGCTTTTAGATAGTTATAGTGTCATCAAAATACCATGGCATATGCTTGAAAAAGCAAGATTGACTAATGTAAAGACGATTCATAAGTTTTACAAACCACCTGTTGTTCAATATATATCTACACTTCTCTTTCACACTAAGGCATCTTCTAAATCTGTTTCAGTCCAAATAAAAGTATATGAATTATCGTATGCTAAAGTTGCAGACAAAAAAATGTATAGTCATGCTAGATGCATTACAGGCATACATATCTTTTGATATTCAAATAAACTTTATTTTATTCCTCTCAAAGTTCTAATTTCCTTTCTTGTTCCATTTATCTTGTTAATACAAGAAAGAAGTAAACATTATTTAGGGAAGGAGAATGGCTACCTAGCTCCTCATAGGGTGGATTTACCTTGGTAAATTCAACAAAGTCCAGAGTTTACTCATTAATCTTGCATGTTCATAAATAGAAACAAAACAAGATTATCTGTCAGATATGTTCCTATTAACCTATATAATCTATTCTAGATTAAAATATAGAAGAATGATTTTTTCTTTAATTTATAGAAAGCACAACTGTCCATGAGGAGCCTAGATATAGGATACATCCTTAACCTACAGGGAAAAAAAAGAAAGAAAGAGGACCAATTAAATTCAGAAAGACAGTTTACTAATTTAAATAAGGAATATAATGGCTCTCTTCTGGTTAATACTTACAGTATGACCATACATTTTTATCTCTTCTCTTGCTCTATGGCAGACTTTAAAGGTTAGATCACTTGACCTCCTTTTCCAACTCTCATCGTTCCTGTTTTTCTAAGAGAGGTTTCCCTTCTTCTATAACGCCCTCCCTTACAGATTGCCCTGCTGTCTTAGTTAAAAGAGGCAGACAAAGAAATTTAGAGAAGTGGACTGTAGGGAAAGTATCCTTTTCTGAATAAAGAGGATCATAAATGTACGGTTGTGTCCCTTCTCCCTTCCCTTTTCTATCTCCTTTTCAAAACATTTTATTATGAAAAATTTCAGACATATGCAAAAATAGACTAGTTAATATAATGAAACCTTTATACATCCGTCATACAATTTCAAGAATTTTGCCAGTTTTCTGTCCTCTCCCTTTTGATATTTTTCTTTTAGGAGCATTTTTCTCTTGGGATTATTATAAAGTAAATCATCAAAACATGCATGCATAATATAAATTCTTCAGTATGGATCTCTAACAGATAAACACATTTGCTTTTTAATTAACACAAATGATGTATTATGTAACAGACGTAACAATTCCTTAAAATTATCTATGTGTAGAAAAATCCCAACTGTCTCAAAAATTCATTTTTCCATTTAGCTGGTACCAACAATAAACAAAGTGCTCATATTACATCTGGTTAATATATTTTTCAAGATTTAAATCAGTAAGAATATCTCTTCCCTTACGCCACTTTTTAAAAGAAAATGGGTAATTGATCCTATAAAATCCCCCAAATTCTGTATTTGGCTGGTTGTTTCTTTATGGTATCATTTAATTTGTTCCTCAATCTATTCCTAGAATCAATAATTTCACCAAAATAAAATGCAAGGCATCTCATGAAGTCTGCTCAGTGAATTTTAAGAAAAGTTTTGCATTCTCCGAATAAAGGGTCGTCTTTTTAGTTGAAAATGGTATTTAGATACCATGACCTAGACAAGGGACACTCACTGCTTCCAGGTCAGTTTTGATAGAAGAAGTAGGAACCTTGCACTGAGGCACTCGAGGTCATTGGAGCAAACTCCCAAGGGTACAGCAGGAGACTTGAAATTTTTAAAGAACAGAGCAGTACTCATCATCTATCAGAAGTCATGTAAACTACTGGTTTAAGATAGTTAAAGGTTTAATATCAGATCACACTACATTTCTTTCCATCATGTCACATCTTTGCAAAACTGAGTTTTCAGGAGTTGTTGGGATAAAAAGCAAGTTCATGTTAAAAGTCAATATGGAAGAGGAAATGAGAATGGTGATATCCAATGATTCCAAGATAAGAATATGCTGTGCAGTACCTTCGAGGGGCACACATCCCACTAGCAAGTAATTATGGCTACTTAAGAATCAAATAAAATTATTTTTCTTTTAATTTATGTGTATTTTTTCAAACAACCACTGCATAAATAGAAGTTGCGTGACAATCAAAAGTAGCTCTAGACATTGCCAAATTTCTCCTGAGGGTAAAATCACTCCCAGTTGAGAACCAATGGCCTAGAGACACTGTAAAAAAAAAAAATTACTCAAACACTATTAATCAAGACTTGGAAAACTGATATATTTTTAGAAAGAAAAAATAAAACAAGAGCTAACAATAATATTTCCAAATCAAAAATTACACTATTTTTAATTATTTGATTTCATATTTGAATCTCTTCTTATGCTGAAAATGTTGATTTCTAATAATAAACAATTACTTATTTGCTTTATCCTGAAAAACACATATAATAGTCTAAAAATGGCACCTCAATATTGTATCTAAGATTAAGTTCCAGAATTTCTTCAAAAACTTTATTCTTACTATCTATCCAACTACACATGTAAAATCAGAATACTTCATTTTAGTGTTATTTGAAATCTTATTTGTATAGCTTTGCCACAAAGTTAATATACAGCTAAGTTCATTTATTTCTCATTGTTTTCTGTTTTTATTCCTTTATTTTTCCTGCCTTTGACATTTCATCTTGTAATCATGAGACAAGCATGAAAACAAGAAAATGTGTAATAACTGGAGAACTGAAAGCAAGATCAAACAGATCAACCGTATCAATAACTGTCTATTAGATGAGAAATAGAGTATCTAGGTAAGTAAAATAATTTCTATTGAGGATGTATTTACTTGCAGCCAAATGCCATTATATCTGTTAAGCAACCTAAACTTCAATAGAACCATACAGCAAGGAATAAAAAAAGGCATGGACACTAAGAACAAAGGGAGTATGGAAAGCAAGACTGAAGCACAGAGATTTCAGGAACATTTCAGAAGACATAAAAATAAACACCACTGGTCATTAATTTACTAAAAGGAATAAATGACAACCTAAGTAAACACCAAGAGGACTGTGTTAAGAAGTCACCTAACTCACTCCAGACCTCCCAAGATCCTCAGCCCTTAAACGTATTAGGGAACATAGAAGATAAATTTACAAGAGGAAGAAGAAGTCTACAGAGACTAGCTGGACCCCAAGCCTCTCCCTGAAGCTGAAGATTCAATTAACACTTTTTCTCTCCTCTGAGATCATTTGCAGAGCAATTAGGGACTCCAGCCACAGTGGGAAATAGGGATAAGGTGCACGGCTGCAACAAAGCAGAAAAGAGAAAGTCAACATACTCCACACACACCCCTATTCTCAGACTACCAGCAGGCATATTATGCATTTACTTTTCCATACCAACACCTCCCATCCCTAATACACACAGTTCTCAGAAGGTAAAGGAAGGATTCTTATTTGGAGAAACTGAATGGTCCCAAAGAAGCAGCATTCAGATGAGGATACTTGACTCAGTCTGCCAAAGGAGAGGATGACTCACAGGCCGCTAGCCCAAGAAACACACTTGCCCATAAACACAAGATTTCCAGTTAGGTTTGTAAGGGCTGCATTCAACAGCCTGCCATCTCCTGTAATTTGAGGAAGGGCTCCAACATGACAAAGATCAACACAAACAGAAAAAAGAAAAGGAGAGGAAAAAAAAGAACACAGAAGGCAAGAGAGAATTCAGTGAACAGAATAGAAAAATTTACAACCATACAACAAACAGGATGTCACCTCTCTCCTCAAAAAAGGAACAAAGAAAAACAAAGGAACTCTTAACCTAAAATTTTAGGTGGAAGAAAACAACCCAAAAAACCTTCAGTTTAAAGAGTGAAAGATGAAGTTGAGAAAAACCTCACAGAAATAGAAAGGGTAAAAAAGGAGTGAAACAGGAAAGAAAATACATAAAAAATTAAAGGATGAATCCAGATATACAATATCTCAAGAAACAGAGAAAACAGAGAAAAGGAAACAATCAAAGGAAAAAATTCAGAACTAAAGGTCACAAATCTCAAGATGTAAAAGGTCTGTCTACCCAGTGCTCAGAACAATGAATGAAGTAAGACTGACTTTATAGAAAATCATCAAAAAAATTGGGAGATAAAGGTCCTAAGATTTTTCAAAAAAAAAAAAAAAAGTCACATTCAAAAGAACAACAGTCAGAATGGGCACACACTTTTCAAGAGAAACAGTGGACTCTAGAACAGTTCAGCAGATTTCAAAACTCTGAAAGAAAGTGGTATTCAAACTTCAATTCCATGCCCAGTCAAACTGGGCATGAAGGAAGACTAGAGATCATTTTAGATATTCAAAAACTCAAAAAATAATCATATCCCATGCACTTCTTAGGAAGTTATCAGAGGATGAGCATTAGCAAAACAAAGGACTAATAAGTCAAGGAAAAGAAGAATGGATCTAAGAAATAAAAGAATCCGATGAAGCATAAATCCTAAAATAAAAGCTATGAGCCACTCCTAAAGGGCAAACTATCTGGAAGGGCTAAAGCAAAAAAAATGGAAGCAACTAAAATGTTCTAGAAATTGTTGGTTTATTCTCAGCACCATGACTGCTTTTCTAGGTTCTGTTCTGTTGAGTAGGAACTGAAAACTTATAAACTGTATTTCTTATATCCCTTGTCAGTGGATTTTAGTTTAGAGCATACACTGAAAGTATTTGTGCAATATTTAAGTTACAGAAGAAAATGAGAACCCATAATTTTCTGAAAGCAGAATCAGTGGCTTTCAAGTGCCAAAGATATCTGATATTAGTGATTGTGCTTCACCTGCAATTTCTGTACCTTCACATTCTTAAAAAACAGCAATGGTTTTCCACTGGTAGTGTTAGCCTCTCTTCCATGTATTCCTTTCTTTTTGAATTATGGAAAATACTTTGTTTTCTTAACCTCACCCTGACTGATTCAGAGATATTTTAGGTAAAAATATAGAAATAATCAATTATTTCATAACCATTATTACATAGTTTTCAATAATTATCATTATTTACATAGTCACTATATTGTACACATTGACTTCCGACTTAAGATTGTGGTACACCTATGTTTGGAGGACAGGGATAAGGGAAATCATTTGTGAGGAATATGATAATAGAGTGACACATTCTCACTGTCCATAAAAAGAAAGTCTGTGTAATATTTCAAGTTGATATATTTTTTTAAAATAACAGTATAAAGTAAGTTTATACTTTTTATTTTTAAATGGCGGTAAGGATATCTTAGAGGAGTGGGGCAAGGCATGAGGTACCAGACTGATTCTAATAAAGGGCCTTTCAGCAACATTAGGATTTTTAGGAAATAATACTTATTTTGCAAAACTAAAAAGGAACTAAGACAAATAAAAAAGTTAAGCTAAAGAAAAACAATGAGAATAAGCAAAAGAACAAAGTTTTAAAACAAACACAAAATACAGTTGAATAACTGGGATACTCCGATTATCTATTTATATGAGAGGCCAAATGAAATTCAGCTACAGAGTTAAAATTTTAATAATCTTATCTGTCTCTACAGTAGGGCCATACATATCACCAAGAGTTAGGAGTATGGAGATTGTTCTTCCCATAGAGATAACATATGTTGTCATATACATCAAAATATCATATATTATACCTACAATATATGATAGGTAGTTCCAATGATTCCTTCTGTAATTACTGTTTATACTTCCAGAATGAACAGTTCCCCAAATGATTGGTTTACTGGCATAAGTAGATCTCTGTGTCTGTAAAAACAGGGTTTAGATTAAGACTATCTGGTCTGGAAGCCACTCCACCTTCATGGTGAGTACATGTATTCCTTCTCCAATCTATTTTGTCCTGACGTAAGAGTCAAATTTACATTTCCAAGTTTTTGTTTTGTTTAGTTAGTTAGGTAACTTAGTGGGAGTACTGATACAAGTGGCAATGTCACTGAGCACCCATGGAAAACAAACACTAATTATTAGCTTTTACTTAAAGCAAGAATTCAACTTAAAGTGGACTGTAACAGTCAGTACATTCTTTTCTGTTACTTTTAATTACAAAAAATTTCAATGTACATCTAAAGGAGAAGAATATAATGAATCCCCAGGTACCCATCACCTAGATTCAATTCATTGTCAATTTTGCTAATCCTGTTTTTTTCTATTCCCAACTATATTTTTCTTTCTAGATTGTTTTAAAAACTAATACCAGATATGTCACTTCATAATCCTTGCATTCAAAAATGAAGAACAAACTATCTTTGCCAATTTTGGCAGGAATTTATATTTGAGTAGATATTTGAATCTTTTGATATTGAATATGTGAATGGACTGTTCTGGCATAATGAGAAATACATCTTAGGTAATGTGGTTTATTCTTTTCATGGCTCATATAAATTCAGAAGATGACTGAAGGTGTTCAACCATCCTCAAGCATGTTGAAACATAAAGGTTGACAGCCATGCAGAGCATCTATTTTCTAGGACAGCACAAAAGTCTTAGTCTTAGGAAATCAGTAAAGTTTAGAAAAAGCAAGAATAGAGTTAAAGTGACCTAGGAAAAGAATCATCAAGGAAATGGAGAAAATATGAATTTTAGAGATAAACACTAAATTATTCAGGAACCCTAGTTGCCTGAAAAATAATTTTTTTTTAACTGAAGCATCGTTGATATACAATCTTAAATTGGTTTCAAATATACAACACTGGCTCAACAGTTACCCATATTATTATATGCTCAGCCTCAACGGTGCAGTTACTATCTGTCAACATAGAAAGATGTTGCAGAATCAGTGACTATATTCTCCATGCCTGAAAAATTATTTAATTACTGTAACAGACATTATCAGGGCCTGGTCACTTCCCTTAGAGTTTTCAGTATCCTCCTCTGGACATCCAATTACCAGTATCTACATCTCTGAGCCTGAAGACTCTGTACCTGACAGGAGTACTGGCTGGACTTAGAATCCTTTACTGGAATAGTTCTCAAAGGTTGGTGTATGAATATTACAGCTCCCTCAACTCCAGATGGGTAGTTGTGTGACATATTTTTTCACTGTTTCTGAGTATTTCCACGGTATTAAACTCCTCCAATAGTAGGTGCCCATCCCTGTCTCCCTTTTCCTTGTATCACGTTCCCACTTCCGTGCTGGTGTCACCTGAATTTCCCAAACAAACTACTTGCACTTGAACCCTTATCTCAGCATCTCTACCTGGGGAAACCTGAACTAAGATAATCACTAAACAAGATTCTTTTCTTGCTCTTTTAGACTTTAGATGAGCAAGAAAAGAAAGACTCTGTGTTAGGTACTTTACATACATTATATCTCATTATATTCTTTTAACAATCATGTGAGGTCAGAATTATGTAGCTAGAAAAACTCAGAGTTGTATCCATGGTCTCACTGTTGGGACTTGAATTCAGGAATACGGTAAGGAACATGAATTAATTAAACTTGAATCTCCATATGCTCCTTTCTCAAGCCAATCTCACCCAGTTTTATTTCCTCAAAGCATTGTAATATCTGAAATTACATTGTCCATCTATTTACTTATTTTCTCTTTTCCTTACCCTCTTTAGAATGGAAGCTACATAAAGCAAGGACTTTTGTGCTCATTAGTATATCCTCAGAGCTAGGAGTAGATCTAAAGACTCCATGACTCTGTTGAATGAGTAACATCGCTATACTCTAAGTATTCTGGCTTGTATTTCATAACCCTATCTTTTTAGATTTTCTGCAACTCAGTTCCACTTTGCTAAGTTCCCAGAAACACCATGTCTCCTTGATGTCCCAGTCATACTTCTGCCTCAAGGCCTTTGCTCCTTCCTTAGACAGCCCTCTTGGCTTATTCCCTCACTTTATTCAGGCCTCTTCTGAAACAGCACACTATTAGAGAGACATTATTGCTTTATTTTCTGTTTGGAAATTATCACAAAATGATATACATATTTATTGGTATGTCTACCTCTACTTGACTAAGCTCAATTAGATAGGGATATATGGCCCATATTTCGACCCTGGTATATTCTCAACACTTACAATACAGCTCTTGGCACATAGGAGGCACTCAATAAATTTTGTTGAATGAATGGATGGGCAGAATCTAAGTTAATACTATTATTAAATCAAAAACCTCCCCCAAATTACTTTGGCTTTCTGAACTCTTTTTCAAAAAATGTTAGTAGCAAATATGAATCCAAGGAGATGTGGACAAGTGGCACCCTATGCTTAACTGCAGTCCAAAAGAAGGGCTTATGTTTAGATTCTAGTGGTTAAAGTAAGATACAGCACATGGACTCAGAAGACATCCTTTCTTAGCTCTCAGCTGCTAGACTATAACTGTACCATGTATACTAATTAAAACCTAAATGCAAAACTTCATGCATATTTGATTAAAAATCTTCTTGCTAGGTTTAGTTCCATTTTACAGCCAGAACTGTTAGTTTTCAACAATTAAGTGAAAACTGAATGATAAAGTCTACTTTTTTATATGGTATGCTCTTACAGATGTTATAGGGTACTGTCATTCTCACCTCCCTCTTGGAGCTTGATTGATTACTCCTCTTCTGTATGTTCATTAATCTCATCACCTTATCTTTTATACCACTTCATTTTAGCAGAAAGGTAATAATAAAACCCTCATCCATTATCCTTTTACTCATCTAGTCAAGCGGAAATGGTTAATAACATGCTACAAATTGAACTTCAATCACCTCATTTTCTCCTTTGTTGAATACACATTAAAATATATTCCAAAAGTGCAATTTGTTTTACAGGAGAATTTGTGTTATATTGCTACAGACAACTAAAATTAAGTGTTTCTCAGTTAGGTTATTAAATATATCCAAGTGCTCTTTTATCGATAATACTAAAACATTAACTCATTTTATTAGGGTATAATAATACAAGAGCCTTATCTCCCAGAACACAAAGACATCTAGACTACCTAATAGTATGTGTTATATGATGGGTCATTTATCTTTAAGAAAAAAATAACCGTGATAATTCATGAATTGGTACATTATTACAGATGAAATTGCTCTCTATTTTTAAAAGTTAATTTGTTTACATGCAGCCTTATCTTGAAATGCAAGCCCTATTAGTGAAGAAGTCTATAACTGTCATATAAAACAGAAAGGGAGGGATATTCATAAGATAGAAAGGCATGATTTAAGATTTTAAAACTACAACCTTTTGAATGGAATAAATTTAATAAACAATTAGAGAAAAGGAAAAATGACTACCAAGACTATAACATTTTTATGTACATTACAACAAATACTTGTTGAGCTAAGTTCTGTCATGAAATTTATAAATATATGTATTTATAATAGCTTTTTGTGGAGAAAATACTTTCTACTAATTTGTGTGGGCATCTTTAACTATTTGTAAATAGTTGTGACTAAAACCTAGACTAGCGCAAATGTTGAAAAATTTAATCAGATAATCAAGGCTTGTTGGATATTCTTCTATCATCCTGAAAAAAATGTTCTCTGACTCCAGAAAAACTTTAGCCAACTTAAAATACTTTTAATGTACTTGCAATCCAATTTTCTTACATTTTCTTTTTTGTAAGTATTCCTTTTAATCCATACAGTTGTTTTATTGTAAAATAAACACAAAAGTGAGCTGTGATAATTACAGATATTAAATTTTATAGCATTGCTTATTCAATTCCTTGGTATTCCAGAATCAAGGGCAGGTATCAATTTTTCTTTACCTTTGTTTTAAGACTTTTTAGAATATCATCCAGTGCTCCCAATAAATAACTCTACTCTCTTTTTACATGATTTTCATGTTTCTTGTGTTAGTAAAAATCTTTAAGGTACTTGTCATGTTAGGAATGAGTTATGTGTCATAGTTACATTATGTTCTCCACTAATAATCCTTGTTTTCTGTAAACTATGCAGAAGAATATTAAAGCAACAATAGGCTAAAATTTTTAAATATATCTTTCCTACAATAAGAACACATTACTAAGTTTATATTATACACACTGAATATATATTTTAAAGAGGGAGAAATTAGTATTTTAATACTATACAGCATATGGAAATTGGAAGAGAATCAATAAATAAGCCTACTTAAGCAACAGTTTTGATTTCAATCTCTAAACATCTTTGAACAATATCAGATGCCACTGCCTGTAAGCAAATGAATTGATCAATTTAATGACGATTCAAGCAAATCAGCTGCTTAATGAGAACTTCAGCTAATGTGGCAGAGGCTTTGCTCCAGTGCTGACAAAACCAGTGTGATAAACTGACAAACTGATAAAAGCCTACTTCTCTTTAAAATCAGCATTTTATGTACTTAACAGCAACTAGAACAATGTGATAATTTAAAAACATTTTTATTTATGCCCTTTATATTTTAATGTGTTGTTGCATTTAGACACGATGGTTTTGATGTTTTATATTCCTGCCCCTTCTTTTATCTATCTATCCTTATTTTTTAACTAATTTCTCTCACTCTTTATTTCTGTTCGCTACTTTGAAATTTACATGTAATGTCACCACCTGAGCAAGGACAGATTTTAAACAGTTTTTGCAAGCATTAGTTCCTAAATTACTGGTTAAAAAACAAGAAAAAAAATTAAAGCTTTCTTTCTTGTTAGCTGCATAATACTTTTGGACGATAATTTAGGGATTGTCTACTTAAAAAAAATTAAAAACAAAAATTAAGAGTATTCTAAATTGAAGACAGACAGTATCTCTTAATAGTCCATATTTTCTTAAGTTATTGTTTCCTACAACCTAAAAGGAGTAACCTAAAAGACCAGTGAGAAAGAGATACTTTATGGTATAAAATACTTACATTCTTAAGACAAGGGTGTTGGTATTACTTCTAGAGAAGCACAGGGGTGGTATGGTTAAGAGTAGAAGCTTCGGTGGGTCAGGGAGGAGATAATATATGTCTCTTCATGTGTTCCCATTATGTGGTACCATCACCTATGTTACATTCTATATAAAAACATTTACTGTAATCCAATAAAAACTTTATATCTAATTTCTATTTTATAGGAATTACAAAAATAGAAATAGTAACTAAATTATTACTACAAGAAAGCAAATAGATAAATGCAGAAAGTTGGACATTCCATTGGACAATGGCCTAGTCTCTGTAACAAGTGTCATGAATAAAGGACTACTCTAGAATAATAAAGACTTAAGGGACAAAACAACCAGATACAAGTGAGTCCTAGATTAGACCACAGTTTGGGCAAACAAGTTATAAAGGACATATGTGGGAAAAAAGGATACACTATAGACTAGGTATGAGATAATATAAGGAATATTAGTTTTGTTAAGTAGTAATGTTATTTTGGTCTAAGTAGGAAATTATAATCTTTTAGAGAAACAAAATATTTAAGGATGGATAGTTGGGTACACAATTTACTTTAAAATCTTTTAGCATTTCAATTGTGGTAATGACAAGAAAAGGGTACAAAAAGTGCCCTTATGCCTGGAATGTTCATTTCCTGTTCTGGTTGCTGGCTTCAGGGGACTGTCCAGTCTACTAAAGGTCAGCAAGTTATACAGTATGTGCACTTTTTAATATATAATATATATCAGTAAAAAGTCTAAAATTTGTTGATATTTCAAAATAACTAAGTGAATTAATTTTAAAATGCAAAAGATTTAAATTTTGGCTCTACCATGTACTAGCACTAACCATGAGTAAGTTACTAAGATGAAGAAGTAAGGTACCTCCTTCAACTGTAAAATGTTAGCCAAAAATAATTACTCTTTTACTGTATCAATAACCATAATTTCTAAGGTAACTTCTGTTTTTTCTTTGCTACTTTTTGTATTAGACTACTTTCCTTATTCAGTCCAAAACAGAATTCAAATTGCTACCTCTAAAAATTGGACATATTCTGAAATAAATCTAGAACAGGAGTTTTGAACTGAAATAAATGCCTGTAAACTTAAAAAGCTGAAAGAAGATTCACAATATCAAACTTGGTTTTAAGTGCACATTATGTTATATGTGTGCTCGAGACAGTTACTTGAAAATGGTAGTGATTCTATAATGCAACTTTAATCCAAAGTAACATATACCAGAATACTGCACATTAACGTGACCTGAACACCACTCAACATGTTAAGTGATCTGTAGAATAGAAATTGAGATACATATCTATCTTGGAGTTTGTAAGTGGGAAATGAAGAGGGTATAGCTGAGAAGACCCACTCACTTTTCAAGATTATTTTATCACTACTGGAATTGTGTATATTTTAAAAGAAATTAAACTCTAGGAATATCTTTTAGACTACCAGTTCATTAAACAATATCAATAAGGGAATAAAAACATGTGTGTAATTTAGAATTAGTGCTTTACTATTTTAAACAATTTTTAAAATATTTGGTATTTTACTTTTATTAATTGTTAGTTTTGATGTCATTTGAATCATATTAGTTTTTAAGTTAAATCATTGCAAATTTATTACTAAGCATTTTCCATTTCCTGCCACTTGAAAATAAATATCAAATATTCTAGGTTTAACAGAAACTGTGATACGTAAACAGAATTAATTTTTTTATTTTCAAAATTAGAGTGTACTGTTATTAGATAGTATGCTGAACAACACTTTGAAAAGCATTATTGAGTCAAGAGTCTAAGGTATGCCATCAGTTTTTCAAGTAGCCTGGATTAGTCTGTACTTGCAAAGTACCTCAAGAGTAAGCAGCTATAAGAATGTTTTAACACATTCCTTATTAAAATAGTTATGTATGCTTTCCTAAAAAGATTTTTCCTTCAAAACTTTTAAAATGTGGCTCTTGTTAACTCAGTAGCATACAACAGCTGTATAAATTCGTTCAAATATCTAACAGAAGACATAGCCACAGAACCTAGGAAGAGAGACTATCAGCAAAATCAACTTTGAACAGAGTATACTGCTTAGATATTAGGCAGTGTTAACCCAAAATTTAAAGATATTTTGTTGCCCTAAAAGTTTTAACCATATAGATGTACTATTAAATACAGTAAGTTTCCTGACTTTCAGTAGGAATTTTATAATTGCTAATACACAGCAGTGGAAATCATAATAAAGGCTTAAATAAATGGTGGCTCTATCAATTATGGTTACATTTGGCTAGGAGTAGAATCTAAATAAAAAAATATTTTAAACAAATTAGGGACTTATCCTTCCTTGTCAAATTACCAAGGTGATCCAGCCAGTTACTGGATTGGTGGATCAAGAACATAAAGGCTCTCAGTTTCTTGCCTTGTTCCAACTATTATGTTTAAGTTTCTGGAAGGAATAAGAGAAAAGAGAAGGACAAAGCGCAAAAGGCCATATGAACTGACTCAGCTCTGCCTAGTAAAAAGCTTTCCCAGAACCCCAACCAAGCAACTTCCACCTATACATCTCACTAGCCAAAAGTCTATCAAATTGCCAGTTCCACCTTTAAAGGAAGGTAGGAAAAGTGTGTGTGTGTGTGTGTGTGTGTGTGTGTGTGTGTGTGTGTGTGTGTGTGAGTGAGTGAGTGAGTGAAGCTGGGAACATTGGTGTCTTTCAAAGTCAGGGCCCTGTCAGTTTTCTTAAAATATGTCTCTGAAACTATTTTCATATAAACCACTTATTATATAATAGTTCATAAGATAATGCCAAATATAGACATTGTTCCTCTTTGAAAAGCAACTAAAGAGGGGAGAAAAAATAACAGATAAAATAAATTATCTTGCAAAGGTATTCCCATAATTTTTCTAATGCCATTCTTTAAAATCAATAAAAAAATACATTATATTTTAGACTGGTATTCTACAATTTGTAGTACTTGTTAACCAACTTCTTACTTTTGTAATAAATTTCAAACAAAAGGGTTCATTGCCTCCCTTTCAAAGGTGACTCTAGACATTTCCTCCCCTCTCACCCCGACCCTACTCCCCAGAGGCACTACCGAAGCAGGTAAAAGTACAAATTCTGGAATCAAGATTCCCTGCGTTCAAGCCTTAGCTCTACCAATTTCCAGCAAATTACTTAATTTCTCTGGACCTTACTTTCTTCAACTGTAGAATAGGAATAATAATAGTAATACACTAATTAAATTAGTAGATGCATAAAATATTCCTAGCACATCATGTGTTACAAGTATTATTTCTTGTTATTGTTATTACCTTATACTTTCATTTGAGATATATTCATTAAGTACTTAACTATATACCAGACATTGTGCTAAGCACTAGAAATACAAGTTAGGACCAAATCATACATGGCCCTCCATTATTATAAATATGATTTTTATTATCTTTTTTATTACTACAAAAAATGAACATTGAGTTTGTTTCCTACAGCTGGACAGAGGAAAGCACAGTAAAACAAAGTTATTATATATATAAAGAAATGAAAAGATTTATAACGGATTGAAGACTGTAGACATTTCCTGTTTCTTATAACACTCAGCTAAGAATACCTTTAAATGACAACACAGAATCAACAAAAATAACTTAAGTCACCTTATCTTTACAGAATTTCTATTCTATATACTATGAATTTGATCATGACATAGCCATAATCATATGAAAAAGAAATTTCAAAGGTTTCATAGCAAACTTTAAGAATATTCAAGATGCCCAGGTGGTATTAAAAATTGAGACCAACTTTATATTGAGTCTTGCCACTGAAATGCAAAAATGCAAATAACTTTCCATCAGTATAACCAAAATCATAAGTGGAAGTACTCCTCACCCCCCTACACCAAAAAAAAAAAAAAAAAAAAAAACCTGAACAATATTTATTAACTGAAAGGTCTTTGGTAATTATGTAAATGTCTATCTTTTCTACATGTAATTTCATTCAAACTTCCTCTCTTTTCCCCAATTAACGACCCTGCCAAATGTTTGGATTTGAAAAGGCCACAGCTTTATACACAATTAACAGTCAAATCCTAACACAAATTACATGTCACGCTTATCTCTATATACACATTGAACTCCTATATCTTGTTGCCAGCAGCCAGCCTGCACTAGGGAATACATCCTGAATTTGTTTAGTGTCTAAGAATAACATTTCACACCTAGAAAGGAGATACTATCTATTGCCAGCTATGTGAACGAAATCTACATGCTCCCTCCCTTTTATTTTCATCAAAGAGGTAGTTTAGAAATTGATTCACTTATCTATTCATCCATTTTAATAAGTATTTTCTTCAAGCATAAGTTACAAAAATAATCTTAATTTTTCATTTTAAATATTTAGGGTGATTACAGGAACTTTTGTTGTATGGTAAGCATATTTTTTAAACTAGAAATTGGGGAAATAAAATTTGACAGATAATCTGACTAAAAGAATAACATACTTCAAATTGGATCAATCCTAGGAAATTAGATATGTTTGGTCACTATATCTGTGACTATTTCCCTAGAAAAGGTTTAAACAATAGGAACACTAGAAATAATGTCTAATTGAGCAAGTATATCAGACTATCATTACCTCAAAATGCTCAAACATGTCTTAATCTTATGAAGTATATTATTACCAAAGTACTTCAATAAATACCAGTCATTTATATAATACAAGGACAATTAAATATATCTTACATATATATTACGTTTTAAAGGAAATACGTGTTTTAATGTAATGTGTGAACCTTTAAAAAAAGGATAAGGTAATCTTTGAAACAGACATGTCTTAAAATATAAATATCATTCCCAGTTATACCTTCTAAGTAAACAAATCTGACTGGGTTAGTTACAAGATTAAAACTATTCAGTGGTCACTCACTATGCCTATTAGAACAGTTCTAATTCTGTTAACTGGCATCTGTCTACCTGTCCAGCTTCATCTCCTGCCATCTATTCCCTCTACCCTAAGATTCAGTCATACTACAGTTCTTCCTGTTCTTCAGTCTCACTAAGCTCTCTCTCTCCAACTGGCTGGCATCTTTCCCTGAATCTGGCAGACACTTTCTCCACTTCTAGTGCATTTCTGTTCATTCTTCAGTCCATAGTTCAAGTGTCATTTAATAAAGGCTCAATGAAGAATTCTATGAACTCCCTATCCCAGTTCCCCCCAAAATACATCATATGTTGAGATACAGATTTCCATACCACCTCATACTCCCTCTACCATAATATTTACTCCAATGTACTGGAATTGCTTATTAATCACCCTCTGCTAGAATGTAAACTGTATCATTAAGAGGAACCATGTCTTTCTTGCTCACTGTGGGATTCCCCAGTCTTCACATATGTGACTGACCGTCAATCATTATCTCATTTCTAAAACTGACATATATAAGACAATTTATGCATATATACATATATGTTAATTTGATAAATATATCAAGTTAAAGCAGAGCTCATATGCAATATAATACCCATTTTAAATATACTCTATTACCCTCATTATAAATCCCTTCCTATGAGAGTAAAATGTTCTGATACTCTGGAGAAGAAGGTGGGGAGAAGAGGGAGAGGAGGAGTGGGCAGAGAAGGTGGTGGGGTGGGGTGGGGGGTGAGAGAGGAGGAAGAGAAAGAATCTGGGACGTGCTTGGACATGGTATTCTATCTGGAGCAATGGGGGAACAGTAGTGAATTTGGAGTCAGTATCATAGATTTGAGTTTAAATTGCATCACCTGTTATCTATATGATGCTGTGGAAGTTGTTTAACATCACAAAGCTTCAATTTCCTCAGTTGTAAAATAGGGAATACTAACACCTGCTCCACAGATGCAGACAGTTGTGAGGTATAAATGAAATGCAGCTTGTGAAAGTCCTTAAAAAACTAGGAAGCAAGTCATAAAAGGAACTGTTAGTATCTTTATTATTAATACCATAACTAAAATGATCTGGGTTAAAAAGAGTGTGAACTAGAATACACTATTTAAAAATAATCACAAAATTTATTCTCAAAAGAATGTTACGTACCAATCATGAAGTTCCAATATTCTAAGATCTCCTTGCTATAATCTCAGAACATCTTCTGAAATTTTTTGTCCCATGTAATATCTGATATTGACCAAGTTCATTACAAACTTTTATTTTACTTAATGCACTTTAAAATTCTTCATATAAATGCCGTTATTATTCTGAGACCATAATCATAATAATTTTTTTTTTAAAACTTGGGTGGTTTACTTTAAAAAAAAAAGAATTTGCAACCTAACTGTGTTAAATGGAGAACAAAAACTGTAATATAATCTCTAAAACCATTTTATGCCTTCTAAATAATGGTTATGATAGTTTATATTTTATTTCAAATTTGAGATCAGGGATTTAATGAAAATAAAAGGTTAGATTAGAACTCATCTTAAAGCTTCACTAGGGCAGTCATTTAAAAATGTGATTAAATAATGAAAACAAATTCTTTCAACTCATTTTGGGACAATTAACCATGATTTTATTACCTACTAAGTAAAAATTATCCCAATCCTTAATTTTTAGTGTTACAAAATTTAAGCTTTCCAAAATTTAATGATAATCCTTCTGAAGGTATAAGATGAAAAGGAAAAGACTTTTTTTCTTTTTTCTTATTCACTGGGGCCACATGACTCTAAAATTATAGATATAAGCAGCATATGTTTTCCAAAAAGCTCTGAAAGCATGTAACAAATTACTGTAGTTAAAGCTTTAATATACAAGTCTTTTCTAAACCCCATTTTTCATACACAAGAAATATTTGTATATTTTGCAAACGGAATGCTATTATGATATTTTGACTTAGAACTAAAGCTCTAAAATCATACTGTTCAACTAAAGGTTTCCTTACCAATATTAACATGGCCACGCTGCACATGTTACTTTTAGCTTCTTTATGTACAACAAACTGCATTCAATTGGTGAACAAATACAATGTTTAGTATCATATTTAAAACCACCATTCAAACCTTTCCTTAATGCTATTATCAGTTTTTCTTTTGCAACAATTTTGTGTATAAAAATAAAAGCACTGGATTTTTATTAGTGCTGCCCCTTCTTTGTTTTGCTCCACTCTGCAAAGCCCTTTTGGGATACTAAGCCTGCATTTACCATAATACGGATTAAACTTTCTTTGTCCTATTGCACAGGGTTTGTTAGCAGGTTAGTCTTTTTACATTTTTCACAGGCAGCCTGCAGCTTACCCTTTAGGCCTCACTCAAAATACTTCTGTGGATTTACAAAAATGCCAGAGTGTTCTTGGGGTTAATTGGAAGATAAGTGCAGCCTTTAACATAGAGATTCATTAAACATTTAGCCTTAACACAATTCACCATCCGTGGAAAAGTAAAGTTCTGGAGCCACTTTTAAAAATAGTAACATAGTAAAATAGTTTTTTTTAATGACCACTGGTTGCTTTATGAACTTGGAAATACTTCATTTAACTGCCCCAAAGGTGATATAATAGAACAGTGTAATTTCCCTGGTCAACAATTTATGTTGGTTTAAATCTCTGTTGATCAGAGATGAAAATG
Source organism: Manis javanica (assembly GCF_040802235.1). Lineage (NCBI taxonomy): Eukaryota > Metazoa > Chordata > Mammalia > Pholidota > Manidae > Manis > Manis javanica. Next base: position 196,866,386 of record NC_133158.1, on the reverse strand, counting down.
ACCAGATTTTGTACAACAACTGAAAGGAAAAATCTTCCAAGTTCATGTTGAGAGATTTGAAGTATAAAAACTCAACTAATTTGCAATGACAGGTAATATTTATTTTTAAACCAAAAAAATTAATTCTGGAATTTTAATTTTGCCCAATCACCATGCTCAAATATATTTATCCATTAGAGCCAAATAGAAACAAAATTTACAAAAACAAATACTTGTAAAATGTCAAAATTTTTATATTTCTGAAACACATACATATACATAAATATACACATTTAAAAATCTGAGGCATACTTATTGCTATTAGGTTATTTTTTTTATAATTATGCAAACAGATTGTTATCCAGATTAACTTTTCCATCCCCTTACCTCCTTCCAACACTATCACTCACACACACAAAAAAAGAAAGAAAACGCGACAAAACACACAGACACTTGAAGTAAAGGATTAGACATATTTGCCCAAGATGCAGATAACAAAAGCAAAAGTGAAGAAAATTGAAGAGACAGCCAAACTTCAGCAACAAAATGGTTAAAGAATCTGACGCATTGTTCCACTTATTTTAAAAGTCCGCTATATTGTGAACAGCGCAAACATCAGACAAGTTAAGATTACTGACCATTATCTCCTTAATTTTCTCCGCTTTCCCTCACATTCCCTCTTGCTATCTGGCACCAGTTTTCTAAAGCTTTATTTCTGCTAAGAAGTAAACTTTCCCTAATCCATCTATTATGGAACCTTTAATTGGATTGGGAGCAGGGTGGTGTATAAAATAGCCCCTATTCACTCAAAAGGACTGTAGTTTTAGGGACTTAAAGGAGAAAGGTATTGTGAAAGAAAATCTTCAGGGAATCAAGGATTAAAATGTGGCTCTCTTAAATTCATCAACTCCAGAACACAAATAAATTGCTTCCTTAAACAGGTAACTTTCCAAATAAGTAACATAGCTAAACTGAAATTAAAATTAAAATTTTACTCTAAGGAGAATAATGCATTTACACTAATAATTTTTGGCTTTTCAGACAAGTTCAAAACTACTATGCCAGGAAACAAGTGGAATGCCTTAAACATACTTATTTATATTCTCCCTAATCTACACATATATTTTCCCTATTAAATTTCTAAGAAGAAACACAAAAATATATCTTTTTTACTTACTTAATTCTTGCACATGTTCTGGAAGCAATGCTATAAAACAAATTTGTTTCCAAGCAAAAATACATTTTCGTCTTACAGGAGATCAGACACAAAATAATTTTCTCTTAACAAGCTATCCTCTTTGGTTTATTTCATACACACCCCACCTCCAAATATCATTTGTTAGGATGTAGGACTTCTGCCCTATGCCCCTTGCATGGTGCATATCCAACCATCAGGGTGCCTTCAACAGTGAGATGGAGCTACAGTCCATACTTAGCCAGTCTCCTGCTGAACCAAAGATATTTGAAGTGCCAAAATTGATAGCTAAAGTAAAATGAAATCCAGAATGTACCTACCAACTTTACATTAATCTCTCAAAAATCCACATACTCTGTATGAAAACAATGGGGCATGGTGGAAGAGAAGTGTTGGGAGAGATCAGATACCAATTAAATCTGACACTGTGTGTAATCTATGAGTCTCCATTAAAAGAAAAAAAATAAAAAAATAAATCAAGATTAGTGATTTTTATTAATGGTGCTTTTGAAGGTAGTTTCTTTAAGAAATTCAGTTCATTTCAAGACAATGCTCATAAAGTATCCCCTCTGTTCAGGAACCCTTATTACAACATAATGATAACCACACAGTTACTGAACCCTTTGTTAGTGTCTGGCATTGAGCCAACATGAATTATCTCATTTTAGTTCCTCAATAACCTTACAAGTAAGGTAAATGCTATTATCTGTTCACACATATGAGGAAACTTAAGTCTTCAAAAGTTCAGTCAAACTGTTGAAGGTTACACAGATCCAAAGAAAATGAGCCCTGTGAAAACGTTTTCATTACTGTGTTGCAAATGTTTTAAACAGGAAAGGAGGTCAATATTCCAAGAGTCAATCTGACAAAAATTAAACTTGCCTAAATTACCAAAATTACCAAAATTACCAATTTAACAATTATTAATATTTAAAGAACATTCTACTTGGATATTAAATACATGACTATATTCTTATGAAGGTGTTATCCTAAGATATAGTTAATAATTATATCTTCTTAGCAACATAAAACTATTGTTTTTCAAAGTTAAGATCATAGGATTGTCTGTTCTATTGTAAATGCAACTAAAATGTTGGTGTTTCATGTGTGAATTTTTCAGCTAATACTTATTTCTAATTCTTTTCAAAGACTTGTCTATTTTTCCAACATTTTATCATATTTAGGGTAAATTTGTCACATTTACTCACTTGAAAAGTATTATAGTGGTAGAATATTGAAAAAAAATGTGAAACCTTAAGTTATCAGTTTTCATAACCACTTTTTAAGGACTGTCCCCTCATTATGTCTCAGATCTCTTTTGTTGAAGATGAAAAAGGCCTTTTTTGGAAGAAAGGTAGAAAAAAAAGTCAGCATACATCCCAGGGAGATATTCTGCTTCTTAAGAACATTTAAGAATGAGGGGGTCAAAGGTAGGTAGGAAAAGACAGGGTCAGAAAAAAAAAACATGAGGGAACTGGGAATCCGGGCAACCACAGCCCTCAGGCCCTCTCAACCCATGTAACATACAGTGTACGAAAAAGAATAAACAAACTAATTTGAGTTTAGTACGATAGAGAATTAGTTTTCAGCTAAGTTCCTAGCACAATGCCATGCATATTAGTAGGGGCTTAATAAATATGTGCTGAATTACTGTATTAAAGTTTTATGTAAGGCAAAATTTTAGTGCTATATTATGATTTTCAAAAACAATCTCTAATTAGACAGCTAAACATTATTACATATGTTTTATTTTTTTAAATAATTTGAGCATGTCAGTTTCATTTGAGTGGTAGCTGAATTACTCTGTTTATAAAACCCTGAAACAACATGATTCTAAAGGACTGGAGACTTATATTTTTAAAAAAGCAACTATGGAGAAACAACCACAGAAAGATTCAGAAAAACCAAAAACTACAGCAAATATCTCAAAAAACATGACTTACTTGTTGAAGTATATTTAGATTATAAAAGAAGTATTCACTATTTTAGAAGCCCACTAAAATTAAGAAATCAAATTATTATTTTCCTCTGTGCCATTTACTAATAGATAAGCATGTAAATCTCAGTGGTTAATACAAAAATATCAAAGTGTAATGTATGTACTTAATCTATTCTATGTGCATATATGTTTCCTTATAATGTCACTAAGTTTCCACACATAGTGGTTGAGCTTTAAATAGCTGGCCAAAAAACTATGATGAGTTAGAAAATATGTTTCATTCAGGTGTTCATTAAAAAAAAAAATACTGTTTCTAGGGTATCAAATAACTTCAAGCCTTTAATTGCTGCTCAGTAAGAGGCAATTAACCTTACATGGAAATTTTTTCTCCAGCTGAAAAATAATATTATTATTTTGGTTTCCTACAATTAGATTACCCAGACTTTGTTTAAGATTGGGTGCTCTGTTTTGTTATAAAATACTTACTACAAAAGAAATATATGAATAAGCATCTAAATATATAAAACATGTATATGGATAAACATATTCAACCAGAGCAACAACAACAAAAAAGACTATGAGAACTTTGGGCAAAGTTGGATTCAAATATAACAATATCATAAGGTATACATCAGAATGTCATTTTACTCACTAACAAAAATTAGTTTAAAGCATTAGAGAAAAACTTGTACTAAAATATTGTTTTACATTACACTTATACCTTCTAAAATAGAATACAAAAGTACTTTTTACCAAGATCCAAAAAAACGAAGTCAGAAAATTAAGAACATAATACCAGTCTCCACACTAATAACTGTGTCCCCTGCAATTACATATACATAGGCACACTTCCCAAAACCACTAGAAATTTATTCTAAAATTTAAAAATTAATTTAAAAATAATAAATTCAGGTTTTTTTACCCATTAAGTTCATAACTTTTACAGAAAGTTATAAAAAGTTAACCATTATCTGACTTGTTTTGGTTGTGGTTCCCAGCATACGTGTAGATGAATGACAGGATATATATAATGGTTCTCAGCATATTGTGGAATGAATGACAAAATAAATATAACAGAAAGCCAGGGCCTTTTGATCAACATCCAGTTGGTGCCTAAAGTGAGAGAGAGGTGTACAGGACTGGCTGAGAAAGGGTGTGTTTTGGTAAAGAGATGTTATGGGTACAATCAAGATTCTACAACTGGGTTTGACAGCACAAAAAGAAGAGGACAGGAGAGAGAATGGAAAATAGGGGTAGGCAGCTTGATTAAACAGAGATCCCCCAAATCCCTTAAAAAAAATCGCAAAGAACTGAGTTACTTGGTTTTTCTGATACTGAACTGGACTGGAGTAGCAAAATCCAGGAAGATCAGAAAGACAAGAGTTACAAAAACCAGGACAGAAATCAAAACCTAATAGTCTGCTAAAGGATTAGACCACAAAGAATACTTCTTATTTTGCTTATTATCTGGAAGAACAAAAACCAAAAGAAAAGAAATCACAAGAATCTAAATGGAACCACAGAGATGAGAAATCCTAAAATGTTTTTACCAAATGAAGAATGGTGAATGGAAATAAAAGCACAGAATCAATGATAACTAAAGAAGAATGAAATGATGGTGGTATTTCCATTACTTAAAAAACTTTATCAATAAAAAAAACTCTATCAATATATTTTATAAATATAAGAATAATCAGAAGGGCTTTCATAGGTTCACTTCTGACCTCAGTCCCTCTAACCTAAATTTTCCCTGTAACAGGTAAGTTCTTCAAAAAAATTCTATTACCAAAGAGGTCTTTCAAGAATTATTTTGAATTATATTCTATTCAAGAATTATAACTGTTTTTGTAAGTATTATCTTATAACACTCTCCTTAATAATGTTCTTTGCCACGTTAAAAACTAAATCCATATCTAAAAGCTTCTGTACAGTAAAGGACACTGTTAGCAGAACAAAAGGCATCCTACAGTATGGGAGAATATACTTGGAAATGACTCATCTTGATAGGAGGTTAACATCCAAAATACATAAAGAACTCACAGGTCTCAACACCCAAAACACAAATAACCCTATTAAAATGGGCAGAGGACCTGAACAGACATTTCTCCAAAGAAATACAAATGGCCAACAGACACATGAAAAGATACTCCACACAGCTAGTAATCGCGGAAATGAAAATCAAAACCACAATGAGATACCACCTCACACCAGTTAGAATGGCCACTATTCAGAAGACAAGAAATAACAAATGTTGCTGAGGATGCGGAGAAATGTGAACCCTCCTACATTGTTGGTGGGAGTGTAAATTGGTGCAGCTGCTGTGAAAAGCAGTATGGAGGTTCCTCAAAAAACTAAAACTAAAAATACCATTTGATCCAGTAATTCCACTTCTAGGAATTTACCCAAAGAAAACAAAATCCTGATTCAAAATGATACATGCACCCCCATGTTTATTGCCATACTATTTGCAAAAGCCAAGATAACGTGGATGGATCTCTAGAGGGTATTATGGTCAGTGAAATAAGCCAGGTGGAGAAAGACAAAGACAAAATACCATATGATTTCACTTACTTGTAGAATATAAGGACAAAGCAAAACAGAAGGATCAAAACAGCAGTAGACTCATAGACCCTGAAAGGTGACTAGGGGTTACCAGGGGGGAGGGGTTGGAGCAAGTGGTGGGGGAGGATGAGGGGGGATATAAGAGCACAATAATTCACAATCACAATATAAGTTGGTCACAGGGACGGTAGTACAGCATGAAGAATATACTCAGTGATTCTATAACATCTTTATATGTTGATAGATAGTAAGTATCTATCTAGCAGTAGAGGGGGTGAAGACTTAATAACATGTGTAACTGCTGAACCACTGTATTGTAAATTTGAAACCAATATAAAATAGTACATCAATGATATTTTAATTAAAAACACACTAAATCCATTAGGACAGCAAGCAAAATGGGCTTTCTTTACATTACAGTCAATATTTAAGGAAAATACACATTCATTCATTTTTTTGCATGCCCATTATGTGCCAGACACTGTTCTAGAATCTGGAGACACAGAAATCAACAACACAAAGGTGGAGGGATGGGGAAACATTTTAAAGGATTACAGAAAAAACACTCTAAATATACTGTGTAGACATATATTTTGAGCAGTAAATACTAATTATAGAAATGAAGATCCAAAAAACCTTGAGAAAAAATACTCTAAATATACTGTTTAGACATATATTTTGAGCAGTAAATATTAATTATAGAAATGAAGATCCAAAGAACCTTAAAATGTCTGGGGTTATTGTTTAATCCAGGGAGGGAAATCTGAAAATCAGGGTGACTTATAAAACGCAATGCCAGCTCCTTCCATGAACTCCATGTTTCATGTGAACTTATCAGTTGTTTGTTTAGAAGGAAATAGTATCATTCTCTCTCTCTCACACACATACATACTACCATAATACCACTACTGACCCCCAAATTATAGATTCTGCTATTTACTTAAAACACTTCTGATTATATATATATATACTTATAAAGGATATGAATAGCTTTTTAGCCTCTATAGCTATTTAAAACTACATTGCTGGACTTCTGTATTAAATTTGTACCTTCCAATACAAAATTTTCCCTATAAAATAAATTTTGCATTACTTATAAATTACAGAAACACCATATAAATGCAGATACATGATGCAGTTTGGACATTTTAAAAGACATCTCTGTCAGCACACAAATGCAAATTGTCATCAAATTGACAAATGTGGTATATAAACTGGATACTACTACCAAAGTGGTCTTGGAATATTTTATCAATGTCTTATCAACATGGCATCAAAAATTTGCACACAAAATGAATTCTAAAAGTAATATGCAACCTTTTTAAAAAAATGTGAAGCTGAAAAACAAGATGCCACAAAAATAGGGGTCACACCATTAACAAAGAGACACAATTAAAAAGAGTATGTGTCATGTGCTATGTTTCACCCAGTGACCATATCTTAGTTTCTAATACTAAACTTCACTGAAAGGAATCAAGGCTCTTTGGAGTAAGAGCTGATTCCAAGGTGCAAGAATGAAGGTAAAAATTTGCTGCCCAATAAAGTCAGAAAGTGGTTAAGAAAATGAAAGGACATGTCAAAATGACGTAAGAACAAGTTTGAATGGGCTTCTACTAGCCAAATCTAGACTAAACTTGAGCACTGAAATGATTATGAATGAACATTAATGAATTATTAACCATTGGAAACACAAACTAATGAGTTCACACTAATAATAAGTCAATGAACTGGGTAAGACAGAAGGGTATTATGTTAATTAATAATGTCACCTGACCAATGTGAAGGAGTTCACGCTGGGAAACAAAACTATCACTGTTAAAGACTGACATAGGTAAGAATTACCAAGAGACTCCACAGTTTATTCCAATTTCATTAGTTTTCCCCTGATGTCCTTTTTCAGTTCCAAGATCTAATAAAAAAATACCACATTACATTTAGTCTTCATGCTTTCTTGAACTCCACTGGGCTGTAACAGGTCCTAAGACCTTCCTTGATTTTGATATCCTTAAAAGTTTTGAGGAATACTGATCAGGCCATTCACAGAATGTCCTTCAATTTGGATCTGTCTGATGTTCTCATAGTTAGATTGGGGTTATGGGTTTTGGAGAGGAAGACCACAAAGGTAAAATGCCATTTGCATCATATATCAGAGATACATGCTACAACTAAGGCTTATCACTGATGATATTAACCTTGATTACCTGGCTATGGAATGTTTTTGACCAGTCTCCACTGAACAGTTATTTCCCCCATTCGATTCTGTACTGTACTCTTTGGAAGCAAGTCACTAAGCACAGCCCACACTTAATGGGTGGAAAGTTATGCTCCACTTTCTTTAGGAAAAAGTATCTACATAAATTACTTTGAGTTCTTCTGAAAGGTAGATTTGTCTCTTCTTCCCTACTTATTTGCCCAAGCATTTATTTATGTCAGTATGGACTTATGGGTATTTATTTATACTTTTGGATATAATCCAATCCTTATTTATTTATTTATTTATTTGTGCAAATCATTTCAACTTTGGTCAATGAGAGTTCTTTCATTTGGCTGTGTCCCTCTGCCCAAACCCATCACTGTGTTTTGTGAGCACTCCTTTACTTTCTGGCATTAGAATAAGCTCCAGGCTCATCTTGTCTATTATTTGCCTCAGCTCTAGAATCAACCACTTCGTAAGGAGTCCTGATCTCTTTTTTTTTGGAGAATGGTATTAGAAACTAAGATATAGACATTGGGTGTGCTCATTGCTACAGGAGTGTCACTGCTTACAGGCCAGCTCAGCAGACAAAGCTGAAAGTATATACATATACATTAGCCTGTATATAAACACAGATCTATGAATTATTTATATATATATATATACACACACATTTGTATCTACATTAAGTTAAGCATGGAGCTCACACTGAAGTCTGACTCTAATCCAGTCCCACATGATTCATTCTAGCCTTCATGAGGGGAATTTTGATGAGAAGCAGGATATTTCCATGGTCTCACTACAGACTGTTTACTAATAACAAAGGCTAAAATAATAAATACACCAGAGACATCAGGCAACACTCTGAATAGCTGATCAAAATTAGTACAGAAGTGAAGGACAGATGGACGTTTGTGCCCCTGGATGTTAAACTCTGAGAAAGACACATAATTTGTATAATATTCCAACTATATACATAACCTGAATCTAACATAAGGCAACAATAGATAAATTCAAATGAGGACTCTTCTATTTAAAAAGGGAAGGGTAGAACTATATTCTCCAAATTGTGAATGTCAAAAAAAACAAAGGAAGGCTGATAAAATGTTTCTGACTAAAAGAGACTAAATAAATTAAATGTAATACCTAATTCCAGACTAGTTTCTGCACTAGAGTAGGAAAAAAAATGTATAAAGGACATTATTTGGTCAATTGATGAAAGTGAAATATTGTTGGTAAATTAAATTATTACATCAATGCTAAAGCTCACATATTTGATAACTATTGTGGTTATACAGGTAAGAAAATGTTCCTATTCTTAGGAAATACATACTGTATTTAGGGAAGAAATATGATATATATAAATTGTTCAGAAAAAAATTTGTATTCTCATATATGTATATATTACACATATGTGAGAGAGGCAGAGAGATGGGGGAGAGTGAGCAAATATTAAAACAAATGGGGTGAAATGCAAATGGTAGATTTATTTGAATAAGTTTTTTTAAAGAATAGTTCTTCCATACATGCTATGACATATTTGTGATAGGCCTGGACCACATCAGTGAAGCTTGGCTTTGAAGTGTTTTGCAGAAACACTTACTCTCTCCTGTGATGTGCTCTATGTCTGAACATCAGTGGGCCATCTTTGGAAACGAGCAAAGCTAACTGGACAATATGGAAACTCACCTCTATGATTTCATTACTAGAGTACACAAACACAAATCTGGCCTCTCCTCTAAGGGGTTTCCCCAATTCAAACATTAAGAACTCCAGATTGATACTTAGTAGAACAGTATATAGGTCTATATTCATAGTTCAAATCATGGCAATTAAAACAGTTACTATTAGTAAGTGCTATCTGAAACTATAGCAATAATTTACAAAGTTATCCTCTACTTCAAATTACAAAAATATTCTTCCTGAAAATGTTATCAAAAGTGTTTGTTTTATGTTTTAATCTACTCTTAATATGATAAAACTATATTATGAAATCAGTTGAGGAAGAGCTATTCTAAAAGAGAACTTTTTCTAAATAATGCGAGGCTTACAACACTGTGTCTCTTTAGGTGGAAATATTTCTAAACCAGGATGGTATTCTGCAGTAGGCAGAATAATGCTCCCTCCCCAAAATTTCCACATCCTATTCCCTGGAACTCATGAATATGTTACTTTACATGGCAAAGAGGAACTAAGTTTGCAGATCGAATTAAGGTTTGCTAATCAGCTCACCTTAAAGATTAACCTGGATGAACCACTGCACCTAGTGTAAATGCACAGCTCCAAGGGGGGAGAGGGGCAGAAGAGTAGGTCAGACTACTGTACTATAAGTAATCCTCAATTGGTGGCTGCTGGCTTTGAAGATGGAGGAAGGGGGCCATAAGCCAAGGAATATGGGAGGCCTCTAGAAGCTGGAAAGGCAAGGAAATGAATTCTCCCCTAGAGCCTCCAGAAAGGAATGCAGTCCCGTCAACACCTTGATTTTAGCCTAGTGAGACCCGTATTTTTCAAGACACTAAGTTGGTGGTAATTTGTTACACAGCAATACAAAACTAATATATAATATTTTATTTTCTGAAAGTGTAATAAACATAATTTGATCTTTAAAATTGAAGAGAATCACTATGGGAATTTACTGCTTTGAGGAATAACCTATCTACTCCAACCTCCAAGCATACATATAAAAGATTCCCACAGCCATGCTTAGAATATAATATAGTTTCTATGTGATATTTTGACAACAGAGATTTCTACTACCTATTACTATATACTTCATGTACTTTGAATGGCTCTGCTCTCATTATGTTCCATATCACTATTCCCCAATCACTACTATTCTCTTCCCCCCTAAGCCACCCCCCAAACCTTTAATTCTTGTTTTTGCTCACACAGTATCTCCTGAGATTCTTGGCTCTTGCATGAAGATTGGCCTTAAATGCACAAGGCTAGTCAATGTCTTTTTCATAGTCTGTAAATCTAACAATCAGCATATATATAATATTCTGCTCACTTCAGCTCTTTTCATTGTTGCTGAGTACTCACTGGTTGTTTTCCAGGGATACTTCTCCCCCTATTTGCAATCTAAGGCTTAAATTTTTCTGTAGAAAGCTGTGTATATTCACTCTATCTGCAAACTTGAATGGGAAACAATAAAGATAATGATAGCACAGTCATGCACATATTCACACTGCTATAGGCAGCTGTGATACATGGCAATGTAAGTGCAAATTCATTTTTCTCCACACATAGGCACCCTTCCCCACCTTGCCCTGTATGTTCTTGGTAAATGTTTAAAGTACAGGAGAGAAAATAAGCTCATAATTTCCTAGTGTGAAAGTTACAGGAAGCATAGAGAACTAAGCAAACAAAGTCAAGTTACATATAGTATCGGAACAGATTATAATACACATTTAATCTACATTTCCTTAAAACTTACCCACATTCAATACACTGAAGTCCTTCAGGTATTTAAACACTGCAAATATTAAACTGAGAACTACTAGATGCCCAAAATTATGTCATTCATTCTGGCTTCCCTGCTGCCAGTAATTAAGTTTGTTTTTAAGTTATCTGTTTTTAACCTTATGACAAATTTGTATATAAGCCTATAGACAAAGACATTGGCAATCTAACAACAAGACTTAACCAATATTAGCATCACACAATCACAAAGCTGTAAAACAGTAGTGTAAGTACTATGGCTTTACATATACTTTAAAAATGACAGCTCTCTTGATATCTCCAGCTGACAATTTCCATGGCAAAGTATAAGCTGCACATAATGGGATCCTGGCGTATTTCTTTAATGTATAAAAGACAAAACAAATTATGGTAAAGCCATACAACCTAAGAGTTATTTAAAAACACATTTTGAACTATACTTATGCATTTAAATTTACTGAATAATATTAAATACAACAATGAAGAAAATTAACCCCCCAAAGAGCTAACCACTGTTCATACACTTCAACTGCTTTCATTTTTTTTCATACTCTTCAAGTCTTTCTTCATAAACATAATTTTAACATATGTAAAACCATAGTACAGAGTAATCTTGTATTTTTTCATTTAAAACTATATCTTTTGAAATACTTTAAATATAACTAACATTCTAATTATATAAGTCAACCACTATAATTTCCCTGTAAGAAACTTGTAGAGAAAGAATCATGTGGCACTTTTATGAGTTCTGAATATTAATTTATATTTGTATTATCTTTCAAAGGGTCAAAGATGTGAAATAATTCATGAATGAATAAAATATGACTTAATAAAGCATGCTATGAAACAAAGATTCACCTCAAAATAACAAGTTACCATTTTAGGATCTCATTGGACTTTCTTCTAATTAAACATTTCCACTTCAACTATTTAGAGAAAAGCTTTAAAGTAATTTTAATCTTAAAAGATAAAAAAAGATCAATAGCTGAAAATGCTTTCAGCCTAAAATATTTTCAGTAATACAAAGTGTTTACCATTACAAAAATTTTAGATAAATGAGAACTGACCTTTATTGAGTGAGCCAGAACTTGACTAAATTCTCACAATCAAAATATAGATATGAGTTTTAAAAATACACAGAGTATTAGACCCCTTATGAAATAGAATGCCTTCAATTTCCATATAAAAACTGAAAGCCAAACAGAAATTGAAATTGATGTCAGTTTACTTCTGAGAGCTTACTATATTTGGTAAACTGCTTCCTTTCTGATAATACAGTGGTTTCAGTTTTATATAAAGACTCATTATAAGCCACAAGTTTCCTAAGTTTAAAATATGCAGCATTTTATTAGCTCCATTTCCATCTTTTATAAACAGCCATGGAAACAATCATTTTAAAATCAGATTTAAATTTAAACTAAAAATTAAATTTGAATTTCAAGTACTTCTCAAATGATTTACTACACATTACTTTTGAAATTTCCTAACCAGACTATATAACAGAGTTTACACTGCATAAAACTTACATAAAATGATGATGACAACTCGTACTTTGTCTTCCAGGAATTTAAAAAAACAAAACAAAAAACAAAAGTTAAAAACTGAACTAGATATCTCTTTATCTCTGCATTATCTGATCATGTCACAATATTTCAGAGTAGGATACCAAGATTTTATCCTCCTTTTCTAAAAATTAATGGGAAAGAAGAGGGCTCTGGAGTACCTTAAGGAGACAAGGATAAGTAGGTGTGCAATGGCTATCATTTAAGTTATAGGAAAGCAAAACTTAAGGAACCATCATAAATAATTGTTGAAAGGGCATTAAAAACAAAAGAGCATAGCATTGACAGGATACCAATAAAAGTTTGATGGCTTTAAAATAAACTGTCACCATCTTTGCAAGTCATGCTTTGCTACTTACTAGCTTTAGAATGAACCAAGTTATTTAATTTATCTGTGTCTTGGTTTCTATATAAATAGAGATAATAACAGGATATAATTTAATAGCTTTGGTGAGAGGATTAAGATAAAGTACTTAGCATAGTGTCCGGCACAGAGTAAGACCTCAATATTGTTTTTGAACAAATCTTAATTCCATCAAGTTTTAAAAGATTTTATGACATTACTTCTAGAAATCTCACATTGAAAATTTGATCTTGGTGATAGGAAGAAACCTGTTGTCAAGAAGAAGGCACCAAAATTATCAATCAGCCTACATGTATTTATTGAGCATATACTATGTATCTAGTCAGGTAATGCTATCAAACAGAGAAGATGATACCTACCTTTCAATAATGTTTTACACTAATCAGTCAATAAAGGGAGAATAATACATGGATAATGACAGGAAAACATACTTCAGACTGTTTGAGGTTGATGATAACTGGAATATCAGTTCAAAGAGAGCTTTCTGTAAGGATTTCATGATAAATGCAGGAAAGCTAGCCTGGAAAGACAAAGACTTCAGACTAGGGGGTCAATGGGAAACAAAGTTGATTAGGTAGGGTTTTCAGGATTTCAAATAATAATGACATATGGCAGCCTGATTTATCCAATTTCTCTAAGTAAACACCTTCCATGGGAACTAGAAAAAAAGAATGTATTTGGTGGAATCAGTGAATTAGTGAAATACTGAAAATGTTCTCTTCCTTTGTTTCCTTCCTCATTCCACAATATATAGATAGATATTAAATTTAATAGATAGTATTAAATAACTACTGTCTAGTAAGTAGTATAAAAGGTGCTGGGAATAAGAACTCATTAAAATGAGGACTATACCTGGTTTGATGAGAAAAACTTTAGTGTAGCTAATCTGAGAAGAAAACGAACTGAGCTTATTTTATCAGCTCTACTCCATTTTCTTTTAAGTGAGCAGATTGGTTTCTCATTACAACTTAAAGATTTTACTGTTTCAAGAGTATATCAAATGGACATATTTATTACATTTTAGAGATGTATATATATTCATACCAAAAGCATGCATTCTTAAACTTCTTTTCCTCAACCTCTAGTCACTTAAAATTACTAAGTGAAGGAATTTAGGGACCTGAACTTACCTAGAGTGGAGAGACCTGAAAACCTATTATAGAGCTTCACATGAGCCCTCATTTTAAAATACCCTAGCAGTCTTGCCAGATACCAGAAAACATAACAACAAAAAATTAATCCTGCGTGGAAAAGAGGAAAGTGAAGATACCTTAGAAACAGATTTGGGCCAGAATAAAAACTAGCCTCAACAAGGCAATGTGAAATTAGTAAGAGCATGTAACTTTAGGCAAGTTATTCAACCTTCCCACATCTCAGTTTCTTCATCTGTAAAATGATGATAATATAGAGCACCTACCGTAATGGGTGTGAAGATTTATGAGTTAATGTAGGTAAAACACTTAGAACAGCACTTGCACATACAAAATACCTTATATGTCATACATTACTGTAAAAGCATCTGTCCAGTATCTTGTTAGTGGCAAAAGTAAACAGTAGCTCTAAGAGGGAGTGTTCAAAAGCAGCACAATAGAAGGACAAGTAGGAAGTCACAGAATTGTGTTAGTGACCTAAAGATGTTCAAGAAAGGAGAGGTAAAACAGAGGTCACCAAAAAAATATGTGTTTAGTTTTCAGTAAATAAATGAAAAAAGAAAAAGAATTATGTTCTATATTTAACAAAATTTCAATAACTTCCAATCACTTTACATTACCCTAACAAAAGTTACATTATTAATACAGCACACACTTATATATTGTGGTATACAAATTTGGAACCCCATCAATGGTTTGTTCAGCTTGCATAAGTCACAACTGATTGGACACAGTCCCTGTGGGCATGCCATTTCATCCAGACTGGACGGTTCATTAGTCATAATTACTATAACTGTACAGCAGAGACTGCAGTTTTATCTCATCATACATCTTTGATCAAGCTGCTTCAATTTCTGCTTTATCAGCATATGAAGTTACATTATTGGAGTTCTTTATTTTCAATAGGTGATTAACACAGATTATGCTTTTTATCTAAACATGTATTTGGTCTTCACATTTAATGGTGAGGGCCCAGCTCTGACCACCATTTGACCTCTGATATTTCAAAAGCACCTAAACACCATGAATCACCAACTGAAATCCAGAATGTTACAGAGAAAATTAAACAAAGAAAAGAAGTGACCTGTGTTAAAAGCATAAGATGATTGCACTTATCTACAGTGAGACTAACCATATTTGCTGCAGCTTCTCATTAAACATTAAATTGCACACCAGAAGAACACATCATACATATTTATTGTTTTGCACTGTCACTTTCAGAAGACTCATACCACAATTAGTGTTTCTCTCAAACTATAAGCTACATAAAGAAATTTCCCATGAAGCTTGAAGACAAAGTAATGTGAAAGATTGTACAAGAAGGTTAAAGAACAGATGGATAATAGATTTCACTGAACACTAAAGCATAACACACTTACTTCAGAAAGGAAAATGTTGCCAAACATGGTTAAAGGCAAAACACTGAATGAAACTGATGTGTCAGGAATTTTTTTTCTAAGTTCTATTGGAGAACAATAGGGGACTAAAAGGCCTGTCTCACTATTTTTGTGTCTCACTATTTTTATGTGCAAAGTGTCCCCATTGTAGGCTGCATGAACAATCATAATCGACAGTTACATGTAGGCACCAAGGCTGCAAAAATCCCAGAGTAATTAGTGTTGTCTGAATGCAATGACATCTGTGTTCTCATGGTTCTCAAGACATGTCAGGCCAGTAAGACGTATATGAAAAAATATGACAAGCATTGCAAATGCCCTCTTGAAAGGTCTTACACTTTGGGGAAAAGCTGGAGAAATAACACATGTCATCTTTTTGTGAGCAATATATTTAAGATCAAAAGATCTAAAAAGATCTTCTGAGTCATTCACTCCCTTTTTGTAGCAACAAAACATTCATTCAGGATACAACAATGCAGTATGAAAAAAATCTGTTGCAAGTTTGTCTCTTTCTAAAAAACTTTAACACAAGTGATTCTGTCCAGAGGAAATGTATGTGCCCATTCCAGTAAGTAACAAAATAGGAGGCACATCTTATTAACATTGCATGACTTCTTCATATGTTAATTTAAAAATTGTATCTCTTAGTACTGGACATAATATAGTGTAAAATGTGTTTTTAAATGCCTTAGAATTATGCTTGCATCTTTCTAATAATAGAGACTGCCAAATTGATTGCATTAAAAAGCCTTTGTTTGGGGGCACCTAATGCTTTTGCTGAGTGGTGCCTATTGCTGAGCCCTCTGTCTAGGCTGGAGCAGTATGTTGGAGCACGCACTTGCTCCAAGAAAGACATTAGTCATCATTAACAGAAGCACTGACACCAAATCTAAGTGCCTCTCCACAATGACCAAGTGGCAATCATCTTTCTCTTATACTGTCACTGCTGATTAGGATTTTCTTTCATGAAAATTTAATTTGTCCCCCTTTCCTCAGCTTTTTATTATTATTATGCCTGAAAAAAACACTATTCAGTAAAGATTACAAACACAGGGAAGTTATCAGGTACCTATAATATAGCTAACAATATAAAGATTTCAAGATTCTCAGCTAAATCTTTCGTCTAATCAACAGAAAACACAGATTAAGTTAATGATTAATAAACAACAGGAGAAAAGTCAATGATTCTAAAAGGAATCTTTATGAATCTGTAAGCTTCAAAAGTTGACTGTTTCAAGAAATCTGACTAAAATTTCTCTACATATAATCAGATAATTCCAAAGCTTCTTTAAAACTAAGACTACAATATTTCAGTAGATAGCCATCTTTCACTACATTTCAAATTTGTCTTCTCTATTTCTTAAAAAAAGAAGATGGGTACACACAAACATATCACTGCAAACTTAAGAAAATACTTAAGCATCCATATTCTCATTGTGCATTAATCTTCTGGTTAGTTTAAAAAAAATAAAAAAGGAATTTTCAGTTGCAATGGACAAATGAAAATGATTCATGTGGTCATGCAGGGTACTCCACAGCTAGATGATACTACAGACTTAAACTCCGGTTCTGTACAATATCACAGTGTTAAACAAGATATCATGCTGATAAGTTATTTAAGGAAGTTTTAAAAAACATTTACTTTTCTGTTTTATTTCAATTTGTTTAAAGTTAAAAAAATGTAAGCATGTGATAGTTTGCAAGGATCCTGGTACAACCAAAACTCCCACTTTAAGCTATAAATATTATCTTCTTTCTATATTACACTTTGTAACAAAATAGAGAATAGTTGATAGTTTAAAATATCTCTAAATTATTTTATATCCCTTTTAGAACATGTACTTTTAGTCAAAAACCTGTTACACTTTTGTGTTTATGTGAACATAAACTCTATCTATTGTTAGATGTAAATATCCATATGAAATGGTTTTAAAACAAAAATCAACCTCATTTCTTTTTAAATTCAGAAGCAACCATAATTCATCAAACTTTAATCATTAAATGTTCTATTCCTGACTATTTTATTGTGAAAAGTAATATAAAACGAATTTGAAGGTCAAATAGCAACTGCTTAGTGGCTAATACATCACATTTACAAATGGTTCAAGTTTTTTATTTAAAATTGGTCTGCAGTTAAAACATTTAATAGGAGATTAGGAATTTAAAAGGATTTTGAGAGGCAATTTCCAACTGCTAAATTCTTATAACAGGGATAGCATGGTTAAATAAGGATCTCGTCTAAAATAAAAGCAAAACTATACCATAATAACCTACCTTAATTATTCTTGCAGAGTGTCTTTACAAATGATTGGCTCATTTCTTAACTAAGTAAATATGCTTCTTAAATTCTCAAAAGCTTAGAAGTGAATTAACAGAGTTAGACAGACTTACCCAAGTCAAAACTTCAAAAACTTAGAATGTAATTATTGACTCTACTGCTAGATCTGGTACATGTTCAAGTAGAGAAGTTTGGCTCTATAACTTCTACCTCTCAACCTAAACATCCAAGTCACTTGTCAGTTAAAGGTTGGGCGATTTATTGACCGCCTCTGGATGCATACTGTCAGTGCTGAAGGAAATATGAGAGAGGGCTGTCGCTACTGTTCTGGAGCTCATTGATAATGACATACCTGCCTCTGTCACCCATTACCCACACTACAAACTACTTAGACCTAACTGAAAAATCAATAGCCTACTTGCACTGGTTCCTGTGGCTGCCTTCTTTGATTGTCAGCTCCTGTCTAGGGTCAGCACTTACATGAAAGGGGCTGTGACTGCCTGATGCTTTCAGGACAACCTAACGATATGAAACTAGCCAACAGAACAGTAAATTCTGTCTCCCTGCCCTCCTCATCAATTAGGCTTTGACCAGGCTTGCCTGTAGAAACCTGACCTTTTAAGTCTAGGTGAATATGGACTAGCTGAACACACCATTGCCCTCAGCACTGAGCCAGGAAATCTACTGACAGGTTAAACAAAACAGAAGGTTGTAACTGTCATAATTTGCATTGCACTTTCACGCCAACAAGGGTGTTATCAGTAGGGGCAAGCCCTGGAACACACAACTCCAGCACCCTTAAGCCACAGCTACTCATAAATTTTCAAGTGAAGTGAGATAAAACATAAATTCACAAATAGCAATGCATTTCTCATCGCTTAGTCTCTAGGTTTGCACTTTGCAAACCCACCAAGTGTCCATCAACAACTCTCTCTGTGGTCACCTGGCCTGTTACTTGCACTAATGAGGGACTGCCAATGAACACAACATAGAAGTAGAAATAACTATGCCAAGAGAAAAGCTGTCTTAGAGAGAATTTATAATATGGCAGACAGATTGGTTGAATCTATATCTCAAAATGAGAACAATTAGATCTCAATATGCTGTCTTTTCCTGCCTCACTCCCCTTCCTCCAAATATCCACAAGCCTAGACAAATAGTAAGTTATCACATAAGTGAATGGAGGTGTTGAAATCATTTCCTACCACACTACTCTGACACAGCATCTTTTACAATATGAGGGAAAACTAAGAACATCTGTAAAATAAAAGATGTTAACACTTTTATGCTTGTCAGATCTTCTGATGAAAACAAGTGGACAGCATGAGAAAGTAGTATAAAACTTTACTTTAGTGTCTTATGTTTTGAAAACCATTTCCCTGCTTGGATGAATCTTTTAACACAACATGCATATGGTAATATTATAGTTGCTAAGGAGAAGACTGATCAGTCCATTTTTTTTTTAAAGTTAATCGTGAACTTGAACTTTCTTTGGCTTCAAAAGTATAGAATATCTTATCTTAATAAAAATATCAGAAACTTTGTAAGTCCTTTGACATTTTAAGGAAAAAAACACTCCTACCCTTGTGAACACCTTTAAATATTGTTTTTCTCTCTATATAAGAATACACACCAAATGATTTCACTCATCTGTGGAGTATAACAACAAAGCAAAAACTGAAGGAACAAAACAGCAGCAGACTCACAGAACCCAAGAATGGACTAACAGTTACCAAAGGGAAAGGGACTAGGGAGCATGGGTGGGAAGGGAGAGATAAGGGGAATAAGGGGCATTATAATTAGCACACGTAATGTAGGGGGGTGCAGGGAAGGCAATATAGCACAGAGAAGACAAGTAGTGGTTCTATAGCATCTTACTATGCGGATGGACAGTGACTGTAATGGGGTATACGGTGGGCACTTGTTAATGGGGGGAATCTAGTAACCACAATGTTGCTCATGTGATTGTATATCAATGATAGCCTAATAAAAAAAAAAAGAATACACAGCCTACTTCATTTTCTTATTTTTTATGATCCAACTCTTACAAGCAATTATTAGGATACTCCTAGAATTTGTGCCAGTTTGCTACATTGTCCCTCACAACTGTCTCCAGTGTAAAACTTGTGATTTTTTCAAGTCTAAAATATGAAATATAATCTTTTGTAAGCTTACTCTTTTCTATGACCTTTTCATGTTGAAAAAACTTTCGCATGCCTATATTAGAGCACTGAGTGTCTAAAATTTTATAGAATGATTTCTGAAATAAACTAATAAAGATAAAAACAATTACTTTAATCATGTTTTTCTACCTCTTCAGTAGAAAAAACTCCTAATCCATCCCCCCATTTAACAACTGAGAAAATAGGGAGTAGAGACAGTGACCTGACCAAGGTCACTCAGAGCTCAGATAAAAATTCAGGGCTTTTTTCCCCTAGACTAAGGCTCTTTAGATACTCTCATACTGCCTCCTTTTACCTTATCTATCTAGGTAAGCTATGTGACAGCAATAACCATACATGATTTAAAAATACACAGCTTTGTATCATGCATTTGTAATTGATGCTACAATTTAGAAAGTTTTTGACTAATGTGCAGAAAAGATTAGAAGATTTGTAGACCATTTAATCAACAAGCTACTAGAGCACAAGTTAACTACTAGAAATAGAAGATTTAATTAACTATGGTTGGAACCCTTTACTTATCTAATATGATGATTAACTATGCATCTGGCCGCCTTTCAGGTCCTTAGTGTGTACCTATCTGATAGCAAAGTGAAAGGGCATGGATAGTGTCTGGTCCCAGCAAGCAAATCATTTGGAAACAGTCATAGATCAAAGATTTTTCACTTTATCTAGGCTGATTTAAACTCAGTCACCCAGATTTTGTCTACCAACAAAACCAGTCAGAAAACAAGAGAATGATTCTTTAGGATGAAAAGATAATAGAGAACATAGGGAATATTCAGAAGAGAAACAGACTGGCAGAACCTTGATGTACCTAGGCCAAGGCAGCTGTTTTATATCCTAGCTTGGTTAAAGGAAAAATTTCCATTCCTTAGATCATCAAATATTATTTCATTTATACTATACGAGTGTCTTGTATACATAGATTAGAGCCAATGAAGTATTTTTGGTGGTGGTGTCTCACCACTATGAGAAATCAGAGAAACCTCTCAGCACATCACTTTTACTGTAAGTCATAATGTTTGAAGGAACAGGCTAGGTTTTTAACATTTCCATTAAAAATAACACCAAGTCCATTAAAAATTTCCTGTAATTTTAGAAGACTGATGCCAAATTACTACTACTAGTAATACACTAGATGGAGTGTTATAGAACTGATCTATTTTAAAATAAACTAAGATGTTTAAAAAGGCTAGTTTTTCTAAACTGTAACAAAAAACTAAGCATATGATATGCTTAACTGGTCATTTTAAACACAGGTCTACAAAATGTCTCATATGACCTGAAAAGAAATAGAGAACATAATGCCAAGTCTTATATTTTGAGCTAGGTACAGCTTAGTACACACTCGACATCCCTAATCTCAATCATATGTTTGTAAATGTCTGGCACTGATCACAAGGGAAAGGAGAAACGGGAGTGGGGACGGCTCTAGGATCGCAAAGAACATATCCTACATGTGAGTCGGCAGTACTATTAAATAAGGGATATCACACCTACCTTAAGTCACAAAATTTGATGTCTTGCACCAAAATGAACTCAATTGAAATCAAAAGGTTTGACTGATTTAGCATCAAGTTCAACACTGACTTACTGTGATTCTCCTATCTTCTAGAAGGAAAGTAAAATTTGGTTCTCTAGATGCAAGAGTCACAAATGACAGACAAATTATGTGATCATTTCTAAATAGTTAAGAGTTGACTACTAATTGTACCCTCTCATTTGCTGAAGATCGTAGTGAGTTATAAAAGCCAAACTTATTTGACAGGTACAATTTAATATCTATCTCACAGAACATTACAAAGCTCAAATTGTTAAAAAGGAGGAATGGAAGGAGGGAAGAAAGGAAGAAAGGAAAGAAGACAGGTAAGACAGAATCTTATCTTTTCTAACTTTTCAGAACTGTTTATATAGGGAAATAAAAGTATGTAATAGCTACAACTCAAAAATATGTATATTTAAAATGAGAAAAAGCTAAATGATTTCTTGGTAAGACCAAGAGATAGATACCAACATAAGTGAGAATATAGCAAGTTCAATGAAACACCTTCTGAAAGATACTTGAATTAGCATGGATTTAATATTTCATATTCTAGCTCAATAATACAACAGTATTTACTTCTCAGTAGGGTTAAAAGCTGCTTACTTCCATTTTCCTAAATACAAGTTCTCTGCTCTATCACTGTACATCTGGTAAGATCAAATTATGTATAGCTTAATAAAGTACTCATATATACAGTTGTATTCAACATGTGGGGAGAACATTAGCACTTATCATACTCACAATTTTCTCATCCTTCTAAATAATACAAAAATTAGACTTGTAACAAGTCTAATAGGTTTTAACATCACTAACCATGTATATTATCCAAGGTAATGCACACAAACTTTAAGGCATACAGTACTCTGGAGTATATAAAAGCATCTATTTTTAAGTACAGTTTGACAGGCTTCCTATGCAAAGTTCACTATACTGCTTTCACTTGATACACCACTACCTTAAGTTCAAACTGTTGGAATGAGAATAATACCCTTGGGTTACCAATCAAAGAGATTACTAGGTGGTGGTGGTGGTGGTGGTGGTGGTGGTGGTGGTGGTGGTTTAAGCAAAAAAAAAACCAGTAACTTCCTTCAGCAGCATGACCAACCATTTAAAATTAATAGGCACTACTGTGAACTGTTCAAAGAAAACATTCAGTTACTGATTATTCTCTAGACTGATTCCAGAAGAATAATTATCAATAGCTTAGAAACAAGCTCTGATACTTTGGAGTTTTGTAAAATTAGATCATTTGACAGAATGAAAGAGAATGTGGTTTTACTTTGACTTTAAATACATTGTGGATAGTTACAATTCTGACAATTGTAGTTAAAGCTTCTTAAAGATATTTGTAATTCAATAAAATATTTCATCAACTAGTACACTAATAAATTATGTTTGGGCTATTTTCTTCAAGTTTTTACTGGAACAATTTTTAAATTCAGAAAATTTAATGGTTGTTTATTTCCTCCTTTATATTTTGATCCCCCAAAAAAGAATTTTAAAAAAATCAAGCATTTTTAATAAATATGTTGAATAATTAATGATATAAAAATCAAAAATCTAGCAACTGCACAGATGTTTCAAAGACAGGTTGTAGAGGGTACGAATATATACAGGTCCTTTGTTTTAGAAGTATAAATCCTTAAAAGAGTTAGTTTTTTTTTAAGTCAATAATCTGATTATTTTTTGAATACTTAGAAAATGTTTTCCTGGAAAACAAAATCATATAATCTAAAATCAATATACTCTTCAGTAAAGATTATTGAAATACTGTATGCTATTTCTACAGATAATAAAATAATGGATATCTTTTAAGTCTCCATGATATGATAAAGTAAAAAATGCACTGCAGTTAAACTCAGTAAACACATTTCTAAGTAAAGATCAGCACAAAATAAAACAGTTTAAGGATTCTGTATTCTCTGGAAATGTAAACAGGATTATATCTGTCAGATGTACAGAAGCACTGACTTCAGCCATTAGTTTGGTTTTGCTTCTGAGAAACACAACATGAACTACTGAATCATTTCTTTTCAAATCCATACATTCCCTGCAGCAGTTCAAGCTTCATCAGCAGTGCAGGAATGTATAAAAATGACAGGCAAAGAACATTAGTTCTCTTTTTTGTCTCATACTGTTTTCCTATAAATGGAAGACAGAGTTCTTTCTCAAAGCACTTATGCTAAGGCTGTTTAAGTCCATTGCTGAAGGAAAATATGACTGAATTTTCAGTGCAAGAGAGTATTACAGTTAGGTTGTTTCTTTTTGAGAAAATCAGGTGCTATATTATCTTAGGATAAAATGGTAGAAGAATACCTTCTATCTTAACTGCCCATTAATTTTCAATTAGAAATACTTTGTTTTTTTAAGTATTCTGTCAACTCATTACTTCATTTTAACACCAGAGTACTCACTTCTGCTTCTACATATAAAAAGGCCCTCAAATTAAAATATGCCAATGTTCTTTTAAAAATATCTTACTTATATAGTAAGTTTTTTACTTCCAAGTTTCTGTACTCATAAGCGTTTCACTGCAAGAGGAAATTCAATTAATAATTAAAAGTTTATTTATCCATGATCAAGTAAAGACAGGACATACTGTGTAATCTGGCTATCAATCTGCAGCTTAACCATTCACATTTTTCAAAAATTGTTACAGTAATTGCTATAACCTGACTCAATTTTTGTAAGGAAATGGGAAATCTTCCGATTGAAGTTTAAACACATATTTTAGTTTACAGTAACTAAAAACACTCCCATCTCAGTATTATCGTGTATATTCTCATAAAATGGTCCTAATATAATGATGGTGAAAGAAAAACCTACAGAAGTCTAAAGGTTATGGACTACCCTAAATTCAAAACAGAGCATTCAAATCTCACCCTGAATGTCCTCCTTCCCTTTTTACAATGTCTTGTAGCCCAACATCACAGGTCCAGGCAGAAGCGTGCTGATGTTGGCACTGCCTAAACCAAACAAACAAGATGTTTAACAGTCAAATAAAATGTCCTGCAGCCTCCCTAATGAATTTGTCAAGGACCATCAGATTTCTCTCCCCCTCTTTTGCCTCATTAACTCAAGTATGATGAGACGGATTATAACAAGAGAATACAGATCAATCGGTCTGAAGACCTGAAGTGGCTTTTAGCCTCTAGAGTTTCTTTCTCTCACTTGGTCTCCTTTAATAGAATACGGTATCTCCTGCAGAAGGAGCTGCCACTTCTTTTTAATACACCATCAAGGGGCTGCTGATGGACTTCTATACTAACATACATAAAAGCAGAGGTGACAGGGGCTCTTCAATTACAGGCTCCTCGGATACCGTTTCTCCCTTCAATTATTCAACCAGAGGAAGAGCGGGTCCGCAAACACACAGCTGAAGCAGCTCTTAGCGAGGGCGCAGTCCGCCCGTGAGGGGGCTGGAGGTGGGAGGGGGAAGGGCGCCAGCAAGAGGGAGCATTATTTGCTGGAAGTGTTTAAGTTTATTGCTCGAATGATGTTTCTAATTAGTACCACGGCAATAAATTAAAGTCGCCTTTGTTTAACTGATTTATTATTTACTAGAGCATCTACCTTGGACAGGGTAAATTGGTAATGAATTGTTTTTAAATCAAAACATTTGTAACGTTTTATCATCCCTCAGCCTCCGTATGTAAAAGTGAAGAAACGCGGGGACAGGGGTGCGACGAAACTTGGTCGCGCTTGCCAGAGCTGAGAGGAAAGAGTGGGGGATCAGGGGAGAGGCGGCGCGACGATCCGCGTGGCCCGGGCCGTCCCACCCGCGAGGAGAGGCTCGGCGGAGGGGCCCCGGCTCCTGCCCGGGACCGGAGCCAGCGCCGCGGCCCTGCGGCCCTGGGGGGCGGGGGGCGCCTGCCGCCACGCGCGGGCCTTTCTGCACTCCCTCCCTCCCAGGGGCGTCGCGGGCCTGGCTAGTTCCCGAGCGGGGCCTGGGCTGCTCGCGCACCACAGGCGACGGATTGGCGGTCACCTCGAGGGCCTGAGAGCGAGAGCTCGGCCCCTCTAGCCCCGCCGCAAGTCTCCACCCAAAAACAGCCCTCGGGAGAAACTGCTGCGGATCCTCTCCTGGCTGGCCATACACTCCCTGCGCAAAGGGCCCCTCCTGCCCAGCATTTCCAAGTCTCCGGGGTGACCTCGCAGGCAATAGCGGGGTTACGGCCCGTCTGGGCTCCCCACACGCGCGAACCCCGAAGGCGCGGCGACTGCTCTCCACCCTTCTGCAGGCAAGCGTTCCAAAATGCAAGCTGCCTGTCCCAGGCAGGCTGGAGCCCACAGCCGCCCCAAGTCTGCCACTCTGGGTAAGGGGACTAAAGCTCCGTGTTCCAGAGTTTGGCGTAGACTTATTTTCTGACCGTTCTTTCCAACTCCTGGCCACTAAAGACAGATCCTAGGCAATAAATCCGACTTGATTTTTAAAATGGGGGGTAACAAATAGTTCTTTAGAAAGGGATTTGTGGCAACAAGTCTGAAGGGGTGACAAGTTATCAGTGGTACGAACCAAACATGTAAAAAAGAACCAAGAAGTCCAAGCATCTGACACCAACTACAAACTTTGCCTATGCAACTGAATTCAGGTTCACCTGGTCTGGCTTTAAAAGAGTAAGTAAAGCCCTCCCAAGGGGTTTTGCAAAGCTGCATTTGGGGTTTTGCAAAACAAAGTCTTTGCCCAACAGACTTCATAGATTTTTATTCTTATAGCACTATCTGAGAATATAAATTGTGAAATCTAACTAAAAATAATCTCATTTACTTGCTATGTTTAACAAGACTCTGAATCCAGACACCTCAAGTTCAAATATAAACCCTCAATATCAAAGAAATCAGAAACACTATTCTAGGTTTTGTTTTTGATCCAAAGTACCAAAAGGCTACAATGGATACAGCTTGAAAGGATAATACATATATACTAAAAGCACATGCATGAGTTTCACTGAAATGCCAAGGGAGGAGTGAAGCCATCTGTGTAATCAATAACAGGATAGTTATAGATTTTTGCAGCAGTGAAGTCTTTTAAAAGCAAGAGTCAATTATGAAAATAAAATCATTTTACAAGTGAAATTCTGTACTGCCTAAGAACATATTCAAAATTAGATTTACAACATTAACATTTTAAGAGCACTTTGGCTCAGGTTCACATTTACTTCATTTTTATTAAGTTTAAAACAATCTTAGCGGCTGATTTTGATATAAAAGTATATCGAACAAAATTCTACTATATATAAATTTGCACCATTTCTCACAACTTAAACATGCTCTCTAATAACGAGCTAGTCCTTGTAACAAAATAGCATAAACTATATTTGAATCTTAATTATGAATTATCAAAAAGGTGCTTGCATTATTTTTGCCCCGCCCCGTTTTTCAAAAGCATATGGAAATCACTGAAAAGATTTATGATCAGAAACCCTCACGCCATATCCACTCCCCCCCACAACACACACAACTGATGCACATATACAGCAATTGCTCTGGCTCCTGGCAACAATGGGAGGGGAGGGGAAAAGAAGGACGTCTTTGCCAGAGGAGACAATCTAGCAAAATTTAGGTCCTTCCCAGATTCTCCTTCCTCCTCTCATTTGCCTTCAAGCAGAAGTAATTTTGTTAATAGTTTGCACCTTCTTCACAATGTTGATAGAAAAAAAAAAGTGAACCTTTCTGAACCACTGCTACTCTCCCTCGCGTTACTCCAGCCATCTCCAGGAAAAGTCCCTTATAGACTCTTTTTCTTCCTTGCAACTGATAACAGAGGAGGATAAAGAAGAGGGGCTGTAAAATGTGTGTGCGCATTTGACTTCTACTATCTCCTCCTATTTTCTTACTGCTCTCTTTACTCCCTTTCTTTATCAAGTGCAGCGGTGCAGCTACCGTCTGCCAACCATGCCTGTCTTCTCTCTCGGATTGGCTACGGCACTGACAGCTCGGATAGCGATTGTAGGAACTGAAGCTCCACCCCCCTCATGATGGCCCTGGACCATTCATAAACTAAATAACTCCAGGAAACAGCGAGGCAGAGAAAGAGAGAGACAGAGACAGAGACAGACAGAGAGGCCAGGGGGAGAGGGGCAGGCAGTGGGAAGAGAGAGAGAGGAGGAGGAAAAGAGGAAGCAGAGGGAGAGGGAAAGAGAAAGAGAAAGGGAAGAGGAAGGGAGGGAGGCAGAGGGGGAGAGAGAGAAGGGGGAGGGGAGGAAAGGAGAGAGATTGGGAGGGAAGACCACAAGAGAGAGACGTCGGAGGGGAGGAGGGAGAGACGACTCAGAAAGTGGGATCTGCAGACGACCTAAAGGGGGTGGAGAAAAAAAAACCTAGAATCGTTATAACTAAACCCCAGATGCAACGCAAGCAACGACTTCCTCACACAAAAATAGATTTTGTGAGGGCCAAAATTATAAATTACGAAACAGAAATGAGTATCAAACAACTTTCAGCGGTTTGCACCTAGAGAAAGACAAGAAGAATCCGCTGCAAACCGATCAACCCAGTCCAAACAACGCCTCCAGTAGGAAAAGAGGAAAACCGCTACAACACGACCCCCTGAGAAGAGACCAGACCGACACGCTGGGAGTGTGGGGCGTCTGCAAACCTCCGAGCGTGCCGCGGACCGAGTTGCACTTTGCTGCTCTCTGGACATTAATTACATCCCTCACCTTCCACTTGGGGGAGGGCGAGGAGAGAGACACTTAACATTGAGTGAAGAAGTCCTACCAGCGTGGGAGAGAAGTTTAGGAATGAAACACCGAATGTTTCGCTTTTATTTTTAAATTTGGTACTTAAAAGATTTCATTTCCAGATTTCTGAGCAATATTGGCTGCAGACATCTAAAGCCTAACCTCTCGGTAACCGGAGTTTTGTTTTTTTTTTCCACCCTTTTTTCCCCTCCCCTTCATCTCGCCCTCACATCTTTATTTTACATATCAAGAGAAAAACCAAAAAAAAGTCCCGGCAGGTACTCGTCTTTTGCAAAGATCACCTTTTTCCCTTATTTTTTGGAGACGAAAAAAAGGTTCCGAAAGAGGGGAAAGCGCAAGGCGGCTGTAGCATCAGCCGGTCAGCCCGGGTGGAAAACAAGAGTGAAAGTGGGGTTCGGGGGAGCGCACCGCCTCTTTCGCAAGCCGCAGGGCCACCACCCGCGCGTGAGCCTTGGATCCCTCAACGTACTGCGAGACGCCGGTGTACAGCCCGGACCTGTGCCCCAACATGATCGCCGCTCAGGCCAAGCTGGTCTACCAGCTCAATAAATACTACACTGAGCGCTGCCAGGCGCGCAAGGCGGCCATCGCCAAGACCATCCGAGAGGTCTGTAAGGTGGTCTCGGACGTGCTAAAGGAAGTGGAGGTGCAAGAGCCTCGCTTCATCAGCTCCTTGAGCGAGATCGATGCCCGCTACGAGGGGCTGGAGGTCATCTCGCCCACAGAATTTGAGGTGGTGCTCTACCTAAACCAGATGGGCGTCTTCAACTTCGTGGACGACGGCTCGCTGCCCGGCTGCGCGGTGCTCAAACTGAGCGATGGGCGGAAGCGGAGCATGTCTCTCTGGGTCGAGTTCATCACAGCGTCCGGTTACCTTTCCGCTCGGAAGATCCGCTCGCGTTTCCAGACACTGGTAGCTCAGGCGGTGGACAAGTGCAGCTATCGGGACGTGGTCAAGATGATCGCCGACACCAGCGAGGTCAAGTTGCGCATCAGGGAGCGCTATGTGGTGCAAATCACTCCGGCGTTCAAGTGCACCGGTATCTGGCCTCGCAGTGCGGCACAGTGGCCTATGCCCCACATCCCCTGGCCCGGCCCCAACCGGGTGGCAGAGGTCAAGGCCGAAGGGTTCAACTTGCTCTCGAAGGAGTGCTACTCGCTAACCGGCAAGCAGAGCTCTGCGGAGAGCGATGCCTGGGTGCTGCAGTTCGGGGAGGCTGAGAACCGCCTGCTGATGGGCGGCTGCCGAAACAAGTGTCTCTCAGTGCTGAAGACGCTGCGGGACCGCCACCTGGAGCTGCCAGGCCAGCCGCTCAATAACTACCACATGAAGACGCTGCTGCTGTACGAGTGCGAGAAACACCCGCGGGAAACGGACTGGGACGAGGCGTGCCTCGGCGACCGGCTCAACGGCATCCTGCTGCAGCTCATCTCCTGCCTGCAGTGCCGCCGCTGCCCTCACTACTTTCTGCCCAACCTCGACCTCTTCCAGGGCAAGCCCCATTCGGCCCTGGAGAGCGCTGCCAAGCAGACCTGGAGGTTGGCCAGGGAAATTCTCACCAATCCCAAAAGCCTGGACAAACTATAGGGTGCTGGGGACTGTTTGAAAAGCGACACAAACGGGAATGCTCTCAGACACACGACACACACAACTCAGCGACCAACAGCTTAAACTCTGGACACAAACTTTTACGTAAGCCACTGAAAGAAACAGGAACCAGGCAGAAGACTTTAACTAATTAACAAGCAAACGGAGAGCAAACCAACCAAACAAGCAAAAATCACATTCTTGCACAAAAGTGAACGTTTTCTTCCAAACAATGTGAATTTAAAAGGTCACACAAAAGAAGCAATCGGGCTTTGCCACCACAAAGTGAAACCCAAGGTACATTTTCAAATCAATGTGTAGTAGTTTCTCCCCATTTCCTTTCTGCTGTCTTCTGCCTTTTTTCTCTTTCTCTCTCCCTCTGTCCCTCCCTCTCTCTCTCTCTTTCTTTCTGTTTTGGGTTGCTTGAATGTTGTCACCAAGTGAAAAAAAAGTATTTAATTATATGTAAAATTTCTCTTTTAAAAAAAGTTTTGATGATGTTAAATGTATCCCAGTGCCAATGTCAGATTGTGCCCCTCCCTCTCTTGCACCTCCACCCTCACCCTAAGCAGTCTTGTTGAAAACAGTAATAAAAATACTACTTTACATTGTAATTGACTGTGGATTGTTCTTAAATGAAGGCAGGTGAGATCACAATTTATACTTTACAGTATTAAAGATGGGAACTTGAGGAACTAAATGCAAGAAGCTTCCATTTGAACTCCAATTTGCAAAATTTACAAATACAGCACATTTTATAGATTTATCACACAAGGTCTCACCAAAATCCTTAGAAAAGGGGAAATACTAATTTTGCCTAGCTGAATACATTTGTTCTGTAGATTTTAAGATTAGAAGTAATATTTCACACTTGAAAAAACAGATTTTTGAATGGGAGAACAGATTTTGATAAGAACTTTTTAAACAGAAAACAATTATCTCACATTTAAAATTAAGAGATTTGCTTTTTCATGCTGTAACTTTAGAAAACCCACTCTGAGTCTGAAATTCAAAGGAAATATTTATGGATCTCTTCTGAATAGTTAACACAATCAGTTGATATTTTTCCTTAAGTTATTCCCCCTTTTTGAGCTTAAAGTAATAAAAATTCAACAACTGAATCAACCATATTAAAAAAGAAAAAAACTGGTTATAGCAATATTCCTTCCTCAGCAAATGGTGATATGAACAATCCAGATTAATAAATTACTTAAGCTTTTAAAATGGCTTAGTTTTAAGTGCCAAAACTATGATCTTTTTTTTAAAAAATCAAATTCCGAGAATTATTCAGGATTATTCTGAAACTGTTCATAGGCAATTTAAAACAAAAAAGGTTATTATTTTTATGACTTAAGAAATATTACTGTTTCAAGAATTTACACAGAGGACAAGTGTGTTCCTCTTCTTTCTGCTTTTCTAAGGTAATATTCCAACATACTCAGTTCAATGTGCAACTTTAACGAAGGTTTCTTTTTAATACATGGAAATAACTGATTCAAAAATAAAATAATTAGTAAAACTGAAAGCACCCCAAAGAAACTGGTTTGTCTTCTTTATGTTTGAGGTAACTATATACTTCATTAGATATGCTAATGATGAGACAGGTACAGAATATATGTCAGCTGTTACCCTTTACATTTAAATTTTATTCTTTGAATTAGCCTAGTTTTTAATTAATTGAGAAAATCCACGAATGAGAGATACAAAAATGTTCTGAAAAGCAATTTTAAAGATCAGAGGAAGAAGTTTGAGTGGAGGTGGGAGTGTATGGAGGGATGAGCAGCAGGAGAGCAGAGATGGATGAAAAATAAGGGAGGTTTAGGGCCCTCATGCCTAGTTCACTTGTTAAAGCAGACTTAAGACTGTAAGATTCCCTGGTAAAAATTCCCTATTAAAAAGAGTTCTCTGTTGGAAATATAAACTTTGTATCTTAACAGTTCTGAAATCATTTCCACTCTTTCCACCTTTATCTTTTTCTGTCTCTCTTTGTGTAGAAGTAAAACAAACTCACTATAATACTAAATGGTTCAGACAAATATACACATTTTTTTAATAAAAATGAATTTTTTCTCTGGGGAAAATGTTCTGATTTTTAAGAACATAAGTAAAGCAAGTAATAGGTGCTTACATTTACAAAGAAATGATTTAAGGGCACAGTGTTTACTTCAAAAGATAATAATGACATCTTAAAATGATCTATTTTTTTCACTCACAAAAGTGTTGATAGCATTAGACACATATCTATCTCCAAGGGAAGAAAGTTTTTAAAGACCTGACAAGAAGAAATAAAAATTCCCCAAATTCAGTATCTTTTTTCCTCCTCACCTAATTAAATGCAGGTATCACCAACAGAAAAAAAAAAAAAAAAACACTGCAACACAAGTGTCCTTATTTACAAAATACCTTAACCAACATCTATACAAAACAAAAAATTCTTCTAATAATTGGCTAAAATTTTTAAGGATATAAATTACCAGAAGTTTTGCTTTCTGGTAATACTTGCTTTGCTGATAATATTAGGCACAATGCAGTAGTATAAGACAATTTCTGTGATGAGAAATTTCTGTGATGCATAAGGAAAAGGGAAAAAATTTAAGGAAGCTGCACAGAATAAGATCAGAGGGAAATAAAAGTTATAACTTAACCCAAAAGGAGTAAAAAACTTCAGAGAAGCTAATTACAAAGACAGGCAGAAGAGTCTCACTATTGAGAACAATTATATTTAATACCTTTACATTAAATCACATTTTAGATTTTAAGCCATGTATGCCCAAAAGCATAACAGAATGTTCTGAAATAAATTTCATCCTCTAAAACTCAAAAATTACCATAAGTTACAGTTAAAGTAATTTTGGTTACTTCCTTTCCTAAATAAACTAAAATACATTTTCAGACATTTCAGTCATTCAATAAAATAGAAATTTTTCTGGTTGATGTAATTTCAGAATTAGAACTTTCTTTACATTGGATTAGCTGAGTTATCAAGCTCACAATAATCAGTTCCATCATAGTCTTCCTTTCATGCATTCTATGAAATCCTATCTTAATAAAGGCAGCGATTTTGAACTAAAGTGTTAGAAACATGCATAAGACAAGAAGTCATTTGCTTGTAGTTTTTAATAAAATTGTATTTCATCAAGAACTAATTTGAAATACTTCTAAATCACTAAAATTTAAAAATTCACACTATCACAAATCCAAAGAACCTCCTACAAATAAACTCAGAATATATGTGTGCATGTGTGCATATGTACACAACACACACACAAGCTTTCAGCCTGTAAAATAAATTACTCCATTTTTTAAACCACTTCTTTTTCCACAGGTTGCTTACTTTGCCCATTTTGAGAGAGACTGTTTCTTCTCAGAACAAACTCTACCATTCACTTTCACGAAATATAAACCTACTTTTTACTTTATGGCTGTGCCACAAATGTTTCAAATGTTTCTTAGTAAAATAATGTTGCCAAGGTCTGAAAACTAATCAGAAATACATTTTAAAGGGGAAATTACATTTCATTTAAGAATAGGAAATTATGCAGTGCCTTGTAAAATCAACTATAGGTAATGGGAAACAGAGGTATCTCACACACACACAAGACAGGCTTGCGTGCACAACAGAGTAGTAAGTCATGAGGACAAAGCAAGGAGAGTGATACACCGGTATTACATCTAGAAATATCAAAGCTAAACAAAATAATTCCACTCTCAATCTCATTGAATTTTGTAGCTTAATTCACCCTGGGCCCTGTGAGGCAAAATATTTATAGATGATTCTCCCTGAGGTTTTCCCCCAAACCCTGAATGAGCTAATGATAAATACAATTAAGTGGAAATCGTTTTTGAATCTAAATGAACTTCAGTAATCTAACTAGCTGGTAAGGGAATCATAACCTTACGAAAATAGTTGCCTTGCATACAGGCAGAGGCAATTCAGCAAGAAATTCAAATTAAGTCTGTCAGATTTTACCAAGGCCAATCCTACACAACAGCAGCCCACAATTCCATCATAAGTAAAAAAAAATTCCACAAAGATAAAACCCACTCCTCAGCTCACCTTGGGGTCGATTCTCTTGAAGGTAGAGTCCTCTTCATCCACCTCAAAATAGAGTTCAGAGGAGGTGACAGAAAGCATGCCCTTTACTACAACAGAGGGGGCCACAAGCTGAGCCGGTGTACTCAGGCTAACAGGACCTGCCAAAGGGAAGACATGCCACACAAGTTGGAATGACATTGTTCAAGAAAATCGAATAAATGCAAGCAGCAATTTTATTTAACTTCTAAATTCTCACCTCTAGGACCAAATTGCCTCCCAACTCCTCCTAACATAAATTCTGTCCACCCCAAATCTTTCTCCAAAAATGCAAAGTTAGGATTCTCATAGTAAGAGATTTATAATAGGGGATTAAAGATAACCATAATCTAGGATGCAATTATTTTACAGGGAGTCTGCACAGCTTTGGTCTAATCTCCTGGTAAGGTGCTCTGCCTAAATAAGTCCATCCACATTCCATTTAGAAAACAAGCCTCAGGCTATCAAACAACATGGAACAACTAGGAGCAAGGAAGATTCAATAGGCTTCCAAGGCCAGAGGTTAGCTGAGAGTTTGGCTGAGGCATGATTACAAAAAGATCACCAGCTTATTAGTGAAGTGAGAAACGGTATATACCATATTCTCTGATAAAGACTTTGTGCTAGATTGACACAAAAACCTCTTCCATAACCACTTTACCCCATGAAAGATTCGTAAAAATACTTATTTTCTGAGCCTGCCTTTCCACTGTTAAATATTGTTCAATGCTTCCAAATCTAATATTAGTGTAGTTCAGGGACTCTGGGAGTAAACAGCTGGAGGGTGGATTTCCAAGTGAATGAATTTTTATTGGAATAATCAAATCTCCACAGGGCTTATCAAAGAGACAAATCAGCCTGCTACTGAAGACAATAGATTCACTACAGATAGAAGAGCATAAAGTATATTAGAGCTAAATGTAAAATAAGGACTAAAAATAGTAATTATGTATTTCTGTAGTGAAAGATGTACTAAGAGTTTGAAATCACATTTTAATTCCTCATTGTACAAATCCTATAGGTGAAAAAAATAGCAAGAGAATATTAGCACTTGTAGTTCTGAATTAATATAGTGCCTATAAATACTCTACACCTATTCAGGTAATCAATGGGTGAATAAGTGTTTCAAAATTCAGATGAATTGACATTTCCATCGATTGTTAGAAGGGTGTTGGTCTTTAATCTCACATCAATCTTAATGTGTGCCAGTAGGACAATAGAAAGGATGCTCTGCAGAGATCAGAGCAGGTTTTGCCCTCTATTCCCAATGTACAAATACATTGTGTTTACAGATGGGCAGCAGATAGCTGCAGAACAGCCATGATTTCCCAAAGCTCATCCCTATAAATGGATGAAATAAGCAGCTATGTGTTCTTTTGCTGTCTCCTTTGCCCTCTGTACATTAGCATGTAATCCTGAGAAGAAATAACATTTTTTCAATCACTCTCAGACATTCAATTACAGGGTAAGCAGACAGCTGCAGGAGCTAGGGCAGCCTAGGTCCTACAGAAGACCCCTGACAATTTCCACTTCATTTCTAACCCACACCACTTTATTAGTGTGGATTACTTCTTAATCCTATTGCCATTGTCAAGATTATATAATTAAACTCCCCTTTCACCTCTATTACTGTATGAATGTATTACTAGAATAGAAGCAAAATAGAGTAGGAAATGGGTAAACGAAGGTGAAGGAAAAAGACTGAAGACTAGCAGTGTCCACCTTACTCTCTACTCCTGCCCCAAAGCCCTTAACAGTATGCTCCAATTAATTTTCCTTTAAATAGAGGTTTATGCTCCTCAGAGAAGATATCATCATCTAATTTTGCTTCTCATCATCATTCAATGCGTGGAAACACTGGTTGCAGATATGTCAGTAAATAAAAGACTTCTGATGCTCTTTTCTCCTAAATTAAAATTATCAAAATAGAAGACTACACAGTTTTCAGCTACAGAAATTGTAGAATCTTTCAGACTTTCCTCCTTGAGGGACAGAGCCAGAGGTGTTAAAGAAAAAAAGCCATTTAATGAATGACTAAAATTTCAGGCTAAACAAGAGAATTTTTCCCATAAGGGATGTAAAACTGAAAATCTGCGGTGTGCAATCAAAATTCCTACCTTGGGTAAAATATGTGAATCCTGTGAAAAGCTTTCCTAGGATGGATTTTTTGAGAGAGGTAAATGTATATGCTGCATGTACACTAAGACCTGTATATCAAAGCAAATAGTTCATCTGCTTCCAAGCTTTATTTACAAAACAATTGGTATTATTTTACTTACAGCTCTCATTTTATAAAGATCAGGTAACTCCCTTAGGACAGGCAAAGCAATTCTGTTGTCACTGCTTTCAAACTTTTTTCTTTTTCAGTGCAATTATTCATAAAGGAAAAAGATGAGTAGGGTTAAGAGACTGAACAGGAAGGAAAAAATAAAGGGGAACCAGTGTTGAAGATGAAGGGGAAAGTGTTTGGCAGAACAAAAACAATCTTTATTTAATGTAATTGTGGGTGTAAACTTGGTAGTCCTACTGGTCACAGCTGAAAAACTAAGTAATTAGATGCTCATTGGCCCAGACGTAGCTGAAATATCTGCATGATCACTGAATTTACCGGCAAGATTCTCTACATCTTTCTCGTCCACGGATGACAGAGCATCGTCGTCGCCTTCCAGGAGGCCCTCGTTTTCTGAGTTCTGATTTCCTAAAGCCTGACTCTTGATGGACTGTTTTCCTTTAGCAAGGATATCTTCATCTGCAGCTGAAATGAAAAGGAAACAAAGCTGTCCATCAGCTCTGGGAAGAGCACTTGGCAGAGGCGCAGGGAGTTGAGGTAAGGATAGGTGGCCAAAA
Source organism: Manis javanica (assembly GCF_040802235.1). NCBI lineage: Eukaryota > Metazoa > Chordata > Mammalia > Pholidota > Manidae > Manis > Manis javanica. The sequence goes on along the minus strand of NC_133158.1, from coordinate 196,829,384 downwards.
ATGGTCATTTTTACACAGACTATCCACGATGGCGAAAGTGGCTGCGATGGCACACATGCTCCTCTAACAAACGTTGATTCCCCAGGCCTAGTCTAACGTTTCCCTGAACAAGCACCCTAATCCCATTAAATCTGACCCTTGCACTGCTCAGCGAACCATTTATTTACTTATAGTCAGGGCAGGAGAGTGTTCGAAAGCAGCACATTTTTATGGAAATTTGCTAGTAGAAAAAAAGCAGAACCTAATTTTGGAAACAATACCTGCTTAACACAGGAAAATATGAAAGACTGATTCTTTCCTGTAAATAATGTCATACTGAGAAACGTTTTTGAAATGGTGGGCAGGGGCTGTGGAGGAGAATCCATAAGGAACAAGGGTCAGAGCTAAGGGGGATACGCAGCCAATGAGAATTTAGGCCAGATACCGAAGCTCTGTCTGACGCCAATAAAGCTACAGCAGCTCTTGGAAACGGCCTTCTCTTGCTCTTTACTCCATCCTCCTCCTTTTCTTCATATTGCCCTTGCCCACATTTCACCTCACCCGCACCCCCACTGCAGCCCTTATACAAATACCTAAGAGCAAGGCAGTGTGGCAAGGAGGCGGGGCTCAAACACTACCCCAGTCCCCATGTGTTTAAACTAGAGGGCTAAGACACCCCGGGGGCAGCCCTAACAGAGAGCCAGGGAAGAGAGGTGTGTGGGCGAAGGGCCTCCCGCCGCCGGAACTGGAGCGGCCGTCGCGAGCCGCAGTACCAGACTCAGAGGCACTGTGACAAGGCGGCGGAGAGGGCGGCAAGGAGGGAGAGGGCACAGCAGGGCTACGGGGTGACGCGCCGCTCTCCGGAGCGCAGCCCACAGGGCGGCCGGGAGGAGGAGCAGAGGTGCGGCTGAAAGGAGAAAACACTCAAAAGTCAAAATTTGGACTTCAAAACCCTGTATCATTCCAGGGTGACTCCCACTGCTGTGGGCAGTTTTCTCCTTAAGAAGCACATAAAGGCAGATACTAACTTCTAGATTGTGATTTTTTAAAGTTCATAGTGTCAGACGAGGGAAAGTTCAGAATCTTTGCCGCACTCCTGACATTCCCCGTTTCCAGCTAGGGAAATCCCACAGGCAAAGCACCTGATCCACCCAGGCAAGTAGCTATTGATATGGAAATCAGATGGCTAGGCTTTTTGCTCCATGGCAGTTTGTGCTTAGGCCTCAAATCCAGAAAGGATAAAGCATTCAGTTTGCAGGAATATAGCTAATATTTATCTATAAAATTTATTCTAAACAGCTAAACTACATGTATGTTACCAGCTTAACTTGACAAAAGAAAGCTTCTTTGAGTTTAATAGATATGGTTATGGATAATGTTAAAGGTAAAAAGTTAATTTTTGTCATATTTATTGTGAGTTCACCATGCATATAATTTATATGCAATACTCATGGCACTATTTAAAAGAATCTAGCACTTTCCTATTAAGTGAGGAAATAATGGGAAGAAGCTTTCTATATTTAGCTTTGAATACCCTCTGAGGATAAATCGAATCATATTTTCATTCATATCACATATAGCATAGTAAGCTGTACACATAGGAAGGTCTTGATAAATATTTGAAAAATGAAGTATCTAATTAAAGTGGCTTTTTTAAAGCCACAAAGAAATACATCAAAAAACACCAATTTTTAGGAAAGTCACAGTATGTTTTTATATCATTGCTTATATGTCAAGTATTTATATATGAAATCATAAACATTGCCATAAGGCCCAAACAAGATCTTTCCCAATTTACTATCAGTTTTACTCAAAGTTGGTCACTGAAAAATACAAGAGAAATCACCATCTTCTAAATTTTCTTATAAATTAAGTTACAATAAACTAACAATTACCACTCAGATTTTAGTACCAAATCAGTATGTTACATTCTCATTTCCTAGATTTACAATTTCATCTTCGAAGCACAATTAATAATGCTGATGTTAAATAACACTTACTGCGTGCTAGGGAGTGTTCAAAGCACTTTACATATTTAATTCACTTAATTCTCATAAACCTTCAGCTAAAGTCTCCTTTTCAGATGAGTGAACAGGCTCAGAGAGGCTAATAACTTGCCCAAGGCAACACAGGAAGTGAGAAGTATAGAGTCGGGATTTAAATCCAGGCACTGTGGCACCAGAATCTGGGTTCTTAACCACTACTAAAAATATGAATGTATATATAATTTACCAATTAGTTTACTAATTTTTATGTTTCTCATAGTGTAAAGAATAAAAAAAATCCATTTCCAAACTTAAAAGTTTGATGAGCATATACCAAACACATAAACAACTAAATTCAACACCTTGCTCATTACTTTCTTTATTGCTATACATGTCCTGAAGTACACCAAGCTTATCTGAAAAAATCCCTTTACTTTGCAAATATGTACAAAAAATGAGGGTAGCCAGTGGCAATATGTAACGATTTAAACTAACTCAGTAAATAAATTCACATTCATGTTAATTCATATTCACATAAATGACCACTAAATATTTGGTATCCCTTCTAACTGGAATTTAAGATTTTTTTAAATATGTTCTCATCCATGCTGACACATATTAAAACCCAGTAACTTAGGAATTAAATAAAATGTTATGAAAAACTTTAAAGTACTATAGGTCTACTGTATGCATACAAACACCCACTTTAATTTATTTATTTACTTATTTTTACAAGCTCAGATTCTGGAATTGTTCAACCTCAACTGAAAAACCTCTTGTCATGGAAAATATGCAGCTTACTGATATTTAGAATGGTTTTCCTGTAATTAACTTCCCCTGGAGGATTTTAACTTAGCAGCAGTAAAATTACCAACAGTACTCTAATACACACCACATGGGCTAGTGTTCAATTCTCAGTAGTCTAATAGATTTCTGTTAAAAAAATTTTTTTTTTCAAAATCAGAAAAAATTGTCCCAAACATAAAATAAAAGATAATTATCATGTTTATATGTAATGGAAAAACTATATTTTTAACTTTCATTTGCCTTATATTCAATCAACCATTAAAACAAGTGTCAACTATTTTTGCTATCTTCTGTAAGTATATTACACTAGTATAAAAGTTTAATTGGATGAAGTCAGAACATTCTTTTGGTTCAATTTTAAAGCCTGATTCAGATCTTTCCTGGCTAATAAAATTATTAGCAAATGTGAAAACTGCTTAAATTTTTCATATCACTACTAACAGTTTGCCTTTACTTAATCTTATATTTTATTCTGGTTTAATATTTACCCTAAAACTGCAACTGTTACATAAAATTGGAGAAATCTGTCAAAATGCTTTCTTTGAAACATGAGGGCTCAGAGAGAAGCTGGTCCTCAAAATGTAAAGTTCAAGTTCTTCAGAGTTAGTCCTGGGCATAAGTTCCTTTTATCTATACGACAAAGGCTAGGTAAGTAAAAATTAAAACAGAAAAGAACACGGAAAACTATTCCACCTCTGGTACATAAATCCTTTTAAAAATTCACACTGGGCCAGTGAATTGGAGTAATCAATAGTCCATATTATACTAAAAGAAGTTTATACATTAAGAATTAGCCACTTAATGTTAAAAAAAAGTTACTACTTAAATGACAAAGTAACCTCAAATGTACATAAACTAAATATAGGTATCCACTTAGAGTGATGTAAAGTATACCCCATAACTGTTTATTCTGAAAGAATCGCTTACAACTATCATCCTAAACTAATTCCACTTTACATGCAATTTCCAAAGAGTTTCAAGTCAAGAAAAATCTACTCTGGAAACATGAGAGAAACGATAAGGCTATTTAGGAGAACAAGCCAAGTTCATCTCCTAGTGATCATGGGTTCCCTGCAAGTGTCAGACAGAGAACCTAGCATATGTTGACCCTAAAAAATGAGCAACAGTATGTGACATTATTGAAGTTATGAGAGAATCATATGATTTAGGACCTTTACCTATCATCACTAGAAAACTAGATGAGTTACGTGTATCATTCCATATGATTACAAAATATTTCTTAAACTATCTTAAGTCCTCATATATTTCTATTAGCATGCACATTCTCTACAAAACAAAAATGTCTCGAATTCAATAGGGTCCTACTGTTAAACTGTCTCAGTATTTGAATTAAAACCAATCTTTCCATCATTTAAAACACTTTTAAGTGGCTTTAATTCAACTATAAAATTCCAGTTACATTAAGCAATCAATTTCAGAAGACAGCACAGCACAGTATTAAGAAAATCTGACTAATCATCAGTTAACATGGGCTTTAGTCCTGTATCTACCAAAAATTTTGTTGGTCTTTTGTGTCCTCAATTTCCTTATCTGTAAAGAATAAAGTTAGATAAATACTAGACTTTAGCCTTAGGTTCTTTCCAAATCTAAAATGCTCTGATAATAAATAACTGACAAACTGGGCTCTGTGCATTAGGAGAATGTTATGAATCATTACAACTGATTTCTAATAAATTTGAGAACTAGAAAATAAAAGTAAATGCCCTCAAGAATCAAAGATCTACCTCTGCTAATTTCCATAAACAATATCTAACCATAAAAGGAAGTATTAATTTTAGTTTAAAAATATGACTCAGTTTCTGCAAAGTTAAAAAAATCTCCCATTACAAAATGACTTTTATAAATAACCACTTTGGAGGTTCTCTCTTTGAAAAATTACCTAAAGGCCTTTTCCCCAAGCAAGTTAATGTGAACTTGGGAAGGGCAATTAAATTGTCAGAATTAAAAAATTTGTTTTTAACTAGAAGGTAGCCAGAAGTAGAGTCATGGGGGCTAGTATTGATCGCCTGAACAGAGAACATCACTCTTCAGGTATTTACTCTGCCACCTTTACACCAGAGGCTTTCCTTCAAATCAAATCAATCTATAGAAAAGATAGCTCTTACTACTAAAATACGTAACTAATCTCCAGTGGCATTTCTACTTGGATGTCTTCCTTTGATAATGATAATATAGTTCATGATGCTTTAAGATTCTGCATTTTCAAAATTGTTCTGTCTCCTTAGATAAAGCAATTATAAATAAAAGTGAGAAGTCATGAAAGAGTATAAAACTGACATATATCCTCAGTAATATCTATTTAAAATATTCAAATTCAACACTGACATATCCATGCTAATTCTATAACTTAAACTTTTTGATCATATTAACTATTTTGCATACTTGATTTTTAATACATTTCTTTTCATTAGCTTCCTTAAGTTAGGATAAAAAAGCAAAGAGTTACATAATTAATACAAAATTAAAACAATGTCAACTATATTTTGTTTAATAAAATATTTTAAAATTGAGCTCTTTGCTTACATAATGTGTTAGCTTAAATTATGCTCACATCAAACAATACTACAGTACAATTGATGTTCTGAGTTCCAAAACTAATATTTCTTTATTAGTTAAAATATAAAATATATAGCCAAACTATGATTAATAAGAGCTTGTATCTTCTTTAAAAAAATATTAAATATGCTATATCTCCTTATGGAAGGAACACTGAAGCATTTTCCACACATTTGGTTAGTTTTAAAAACATGTACATTTCAGACTTAAATTTTTGTTTTTAATCTTTCAGAGTGTTTTAAATATTAATATTATAAGATTAGTATAAAATATTACCAAATAGGATAGTATATAAAACTTGACTTCTCTCTCTCAAAGCATAATAAAACATAGGTAACTAATTAGTATTATATCAACCTTTCAATTACCATTTAGAGTAATTAGAATGAAATTTGCTTCTATACAGGATTAAAAAACATCTTAAGTGACAATAAGCATTGCTAATAAATATCTTTTTATAATCAGACTTTTAGCATTTAAAAAGTTGATCTAATATTATTTTAGAAAGTAAAGCTCAACAATAAAGTTATTTTCATTACGAAGAATCCTATAATTCCCTAAACTGGTTAAATGTATTACTTCTGATAAAAATGGATTTAAATAAGCTCTATATTGAATTGATACAAAAAATTTTTAATTCAGTTACTGATATTTCTCTGAGGATAAAGGATTAAGAGTTTGCCTATGTGCAGTTTTAGAAAATAAGTCCCCCCCACCCACAAATAAAAAGGAAAAGTTTCCATAAAAACATTTTTGTCATTCATAGACTTTACAACCCACGACTCGATGTTAAATGACAATTAAGAAGACAGAAAAATACTTGTTAAATTTTAAATGCACATGGTAAAATCTGCTTGACTGAAAAGGAGAAAACTGCAAAAGGCTGAGTTTTTTTCAATGTAAGAGTCATTAACCAAAAACAAAAACAAAAAAGGAAAGGAAAAGAAAAATATACATATAACTCTGAAATCTATGCACCACATAAAAAGCACATGAACCTTAAAAAGCAGAAGTGGCCTAATTAATTCTACATCATATATATCCTTCTCCACCTCCGGGAGTTGAAGATGTAGGGCCCTGAGACTATTATTGCTCTTAGATCACTTTGTTATTGACTATTCTCTGTATGATCATTTATTTTAAAGGACTGATGTCACATTTGGTGTTATATCTGATGACATATTGTGGACATTTTCTTCCAGAAATGGCTCTTTAAGGCTGAGTGCAAGAGGTTAAGCTGCCTGACTGAGGCCAAACCTAAGATCACAGACTTTTAATCTCCATTCTTAATATTTTTATCGAATCTAATTCAACATTTATTTTGTGTACTACATATTATTTAACCAAAAGCTGCTACATGTTAAACTAGTATCTTGAAAAAGGGAAACTAAAACTATTTTCAACTTACTAAAAAATAACCAATTTTGAAAATTAAAATAATTTTAATGTGGAGAGGGCATTTTCCCTTTAATCAATATATCTTAGCTTTCAAAGATTTTAAAAACTTAAGTGAACCCTATTGCCAGAGAGAGTATAATATCAAATCCAAACGGCCTTTTCAGTTTTGTCAATTTGATCATCAGGCTTCTACCTAAACTGAATCATAGTGATATGCATTATATCAAAAAAGGCAAAATGTTTTGTTAAGCTCTCATAACAAGATGATGCAGAACAGGAACATATGAAAATAATGTCTATTCTCTTTTTCCAAGAGCCATTTATCACAACCATCTACAAATCAAGGCTCAGAAAGTATCTAGGCACTTGGACATTTATTACCATCTCTCCCACTTCATAATCTCATGCTAAAATACCATGGTTGAGGGAAAATCGTATATACACAACAGAACTTAGAAACCTATTTGGTTTGTAAATGCTGTCTTTCTGATATTTATGGATTTAAGGCAGGTGTCCTGGATTAATTTACTCAAATGCTGAATATGTCACTTTAAAGGAGAAATATTTTATCCTCCTACTTTGAAACAAAGGGTTTATGTTAAGTAAGTTTTGCATGTGTAACATAATAAATAAATACCCTTGATGCCATAATTTAACAGGACCCTACACTAACTATAAAAAATTTAACTTCTCTTTCTGGGGTGAATACCTATGAAATGTGGTATTGGACCATTTTACACTGCTTGTATAATGAAGTAATGCTCTTCATTGCCGAGCATTGTACCTGCTGCTCAATTGGCAAGGAGTGGTTTATACACTGACCATGTTCCACGGCTGTTTTTAGTGTCGCTTCAGGATGTGTCGATCCTAGAGGGTTACGCACAAATCGTCGCCGGCGCCGCAAGTCATCTTCCCAGTAGTCAAGGCGCCAGAACTCACGAGGACGACTACAATGAAACAGAGAAGCCACATATGTTAGCAATTATCAAACAGCGTGGTAGCACGGAATTTCTGCATAAAGCTCTCCTTGTTTGCTCTGCCCTTTTTTTTTCCCTCCCCTTCCTCTTAATTCTCCCTCCACCTCACACTTCCCTTTCTGCAATCTTTAACTTAGGTATGTCCTTGAAAATAACAATATCACCTTCCAGTCTAAGGAACTCCTTTCCTTTTGCTTGGAAGGTGAAATGAGCACTAAATACATCATTTTGAAATGAATTGCTGACAGTGTGATCAGTTTCCCCACACTCCAGTGGCATGTGCTCTGATTTCAGCCTCATTTCAGCCTCAGCAGGGCACCTTTCTCTGTGGCTGCATTTATAAACCAGAATAGGGAAAAGGCTATTATAAATATGGTATAGCATTACCTATATTAATCAAAGTCTGTCCCCCTCCATTTTTCTTCCTAATTTGTGCCTTTTTGCACAAGGTCAGTAAATCATACCATGAATTCTTGGTCCAGAAAGTGTTAACTTTAATGAATATCTCAGTTACATGGTTATGTATGTGATAATAAAATATTACTCTGTTTAGATGTGCAGGAATTTAATTAAAATAATCTCTTAAAATATTCATTACATTTAGCCCCTGAGGCTTAGAACAACACAAGAAAATGCATTTCTTTTCCATTTACTGTTTTTAAATAAACCATTCCTATAGAGTGAAATAGCAATCTATTTTCAAGCAAATCAGATTGGATTTCTGTTTTATGTACTCTGTTTTTATATTTAATTAAAAGCTACATGCTATATAATGTGCAATAATTGCTATATCAAATGTATACTTTTGGAAATGTATTTTTTAAAGGGTTCACTCAATTCAAGTTCTACTATATTTTTGTAATTATGTCGATCTTTTATATGGCAATATATAAACGTCAACTTTCTCTCCTATTAACTAATCATGATCTTGAATGCTAGAAAACATTTTACAAGGAAAATACCAATATGAAGTTTTTTCAGTTACAGTAAGAAAAAAAGATTCTGTAGAATATATTTACACACTAGGGATACACAGCATGAAAACTCTAAGTTTCAATAATGAAATAAAAAAATTCATTAACAAAACTTCTGCAAGGAATGACTAATACAAAACAAAATCTCACTTGTAGTTCATGAGCTAATAAAAGTGTACCTGTCAGCTTTGACAAATTAGTAGTCTTGACCAATTGACAGTCCCAAAATACCCACTTAAAAGTTACTCTTATTTTGATGTTTTAAAGATGCTCCCTTTAAAATTTCAGTATTTATAAATAAGTGCTTTATTGATCAAAAATTATATCAGATTAATAAAAGTACAGAAAACAAACATTACTTAAAAGAGAATATTTTTTTAAAATAATAGGCATCTAATCCTCTTTCCCAAGAATGCTGGAGAGACAATGGGAACATCAAAGATTTCCTTTGTTTATTTTGCTCATGCATAAAGAGGAGAGATAATGTAATCAAATGACAACACAAAAGTGTAAGAACTGCAGTCCTGAAAAAAGAAAAATTAAAAGCTCTTTTATTTGTGTTATTTTGCTGCCTACATTTTAAATGAAAACTACTATTATGATGTTTAAAAACAAGTAACACCTATAGATTATACACAAGTAGCAAAAGACAACAGTTGTTTGAACTCAATAAAATAAAATTCTCCTTGGGTGTAAGGGGAAAAGACGGTGCACAGATGGCTACGAGTATGGCTTTGATAGTCATGGAGCTTGGATAGGCACTTCATCATTCTGCCTACCTACATTTATCTGTTAAAATTATTATCAAATATCAGCCAGGATGCAGTCGTGAATCACAGGCTGCTCCTCGTCTTCAGGGGAATGATACAATGAGGGTCTATTCATCAGTGCAGCAATCGGCACAAGTAATTAGTTCCCTAGACTGAGATCTCCTGCAAAGCATGTTTCAGTCAGCACCACAAACATATGACGATGTAAAGCTAATGAAAGCTGCTAAAATTTGTTAACCTTTTCTGCCATCAATCCTTCTGATATTCTATGCTTCAGTATTATGCAAAGGTAGTAAATTATTAATTTGTCATTCATCCATCCTTCTGAATTGAGTCAAATGATGTAATTCTTCTTAATAACAATTAAAATTATAAGAAGTTAAGCTGCTATTATAAAATTATTACTAAACTAGGTAACAATAGATTCTAGTATAATGCACAAGACTGAAGTCAAATCCAATGGCTATTGAAGCATGTGTGCAATAATTTGTCAGACAGCAGAAAAACCAGAGGAATTATAAAATCATTCACAGATTATCAAGTAACCCAAAGACAGTATCTATAAGAACAGTAACCAAAATTAGGAAGAAACAGAACTGTGATAATTCATTTTTGTGTTCTTAGACACTAACAAAAAATAGTCACAATAGTGACATTTGGGTGAAACAAAAGCACCAATAAATCAGGAACTGAAAATTTATTCACATAGTAGAAAATTTTTAAGTTAAGTTTTGCTTAACTTCTGTCTTCTGTCTTCAAATGTAAACTTTCTACCAATAATTTTAAAAATCCTTAGACATAATCTAAATAAAGAACTTTATACCTCAGCATGATAATCTTTACAATACCCTAAAGCTATATCCAAGACTATCTTCTTAATACTAGTGTACCTCCTGTTACAATAATTAAATAATTAAAATAATCTGAAGACAAAGCAAAAATCACTTATTTCAGATCACATATATAGAATGGATTAAAAATCACCAAGGACACCAACAATTTCAATATATTTTGAGAGTCTGTCCAAACAATGCACTGCTCCAGGTGATACAGGATACAAACATTCAAGGAACTTACTCATAATGGGATAGCTATTAGCGTCACTTTAAAAATAGCATTTATCATCCAATTTCTGATGGTGAGAGTAGTACATATTCTTCAAAAAAAAGTTGTATTTTTTTTTCAGAAGAGGGTAATCACTAGCATGTTTAAAGTCATTCACAGGAACAGACCTGTGCCCCAAACTCCCTCCAACATTTTATCCCTCCAACCATGCTCTTCCGACAATGTACACTTCCCTGTATAAAGCTCTATCACCAAAAAAAGGATACACACTTCATCATTTTACAACAGTGCTGGAAAAGGGAATGTGTAAGTCTCAATCACAACCTACTGTAAGTTTTGATCATTCCCATGAAGATTTCACTCTTATTTAAGGAATATTGCCACCCCCTCCCCAAAACCCTCTATCGGGGGAAAGAGGATAAGAAATTGGCAAATTTGGCATATTTATCCAATACTACTCTTACAAGCTTATGAAATAACTAAATAAGTTATTTTACACTTTTGGAGTTATCACCATGGTATGGCTAGAAAAATTAAAAAGACTCCAAATATGCAGAAACAGGCTGTTGGCCAAATACAAGCATGAATAAGATATCACTTATTCTGAGACATTAGAAATATATTATGTAGATCACTATACACCTATATACTTCTATATATCCATATCTATCCAAAAAAGAACATTAATACTATATGATACCACATTCACAAACTTCATCTATAGCTGTTTCCACTAATAATTGAAACTAAGACCCCAAAACATATTCAAATTAAGGATGTGATCCTAGGCTCTGTAAGGTCTGGAAATAAAGCCTTCTTTATAAAAGCTAATGTAGTTAGGTCCCCTATTACTATGCAACCTCCAACTACTAAAATCTTTGGCTAATAGGAATACACATGTCTTTGAAAAGTTGCAGATGACACTGAAATGTTCTACCTTTTCTTTCTAATGATATCTCCCCCATACTTTGCCCTAATTGCAAAGACTGAGATTAAAATTACAATGTAGGTCTAATTGTCTTTCAGTAATTACAAGCATAAGTCATAAGTCATCTAATTATCTTTTTAAAAAACGCTCACATTTATGTATTTGTATGCCCATACCTTTAACATAGCACTACAGTCTATTAAAAAATTACATAAAACAATGCCATTTTAATATACAGAATGTGATTTTCTGCTCTACAACAGGATTGTTGAAATATATCTGAGAAAGAAATATAACTAAGCATAAATAGAGAAGCAATTTATTCCCTTTCCAAGGCACATTGTGGTTAGTGATTTGATCAGGTAAAAACAAATGAATAAAAATGAGCCAGATGAGTATCAGTTGGAAAAGTTGGAAGTATTAAAACAGAGAATCAACAACTAAGGTAAGATCCACTTCCTTCCTGTAACAGTTGAATGGCTCAACTACAAATAATCTGTTTTTCACATGTAAATTACAAGACTTTTTAAAGAACAGTTTCTCTTGTCAAGCCAATTTAGCTAATTAACAATGGGCGTATAGGTAAATACTGAAATAGCACCCTGAAATATTTTCTGGTAACAATGACAGACTCTTAAGCTTGAGCCAGCTGTAAGGGACACACAGATTATTCAGATATTGTCCCTGACTTCATGGAGAAGACAGGTGTGAAAATAACTAATAAGAAATAAAAAAGAAATTGTGATAAAGCAGAGTTCTACTAAATGGCTATTAAACTGCACAACTCCAAGAGGCACTGTACACATCAAAATTTGTGTAAATGTCACTCCTGGAGTTGTGCAATGCTTTCCTTTGCACTGCTATATGAACACCCTATGAGAATAATAGGGTGCTATGAGAGCACCCTCTGTTTTCCTCTCCCTATAATGCTCAGACTCCTTCCTTTCTCTCCCAGAGATAAATCTAATCTTGGGATAGGGAACAGAACAAGGCCCTTCAGACATTATCTGTAGCAGTCAGACAGTATTTCCTTGCTGTAGGAAAGGTGTTCAGACCAAGAATAGGTAAGATTGTCAAAAAAACAAGCAAAATTCAATATGAGGAATAAAATAATCAAGCACAAAAGAGAAACATTAACACTTATTTCGCTGAAGTCATTAAATTTATATTATCTTATTAAGGCAAATTATGTTCTTGACATTTTTCTATTAAGGTAGAACAATGCTAATTACTGAAATCCATTGCAGCCATATAACTACTCCAATTATTCTATAACCTAACTGTATTGACACATTATTCAAATTAGTCAGATACATGCATGTCTGTCATCTCACTGGTTTTAGTATCATTTTAATATAACTTAGATCTACATCAGTGAAAAAATGCTAGTTTTAAAAAGAAAAACTGTCACACTGCAATTATATTAGAAAAATGTCCCATTTTCCATCTTACCCACTTTCTTCTGACAATACCTGATAAATCTTGATGACCTTAACAGAAGTCAGTAATAAATTCTTCTAGCTAGAGAAAAGTTCTAAACCCTAGAAAATCTTAGTGCTTTGTATTTTGTTCTTACATTTTTATATTACCTGTGTTTTTAACCCTTCTATCTGACTAGCTTCTATTTCCATATTTTTAGATTAAAAATTCATACTAGATATTAGCTATAACATAAATAAATAGTAACCTCTAAAAAGAAGTAAACATTTTCAGTGCACTGTCAGCTAGAAGATAAAAATGCTTAAGCCCTAGAAGGGTTTCACTTTCTGCATAAATCTTGGTGAAATAATGTTCAGGTACTATGGGGTATCATACAATATAAAAGAATGCTTTATCTCACAAACTGAAATCTACCGTGCCTTCATGCAGACAGATAGAAAGAATATTAACTAAAACCTCTGTTTACCAAGTACCAACTATAAATCAAATGCAGGTGATCTATGCACTGTGCTATCTTAATGAAAAGGAAAAAAAAATCTTCAATTGTATAGATGCTGGCAGAGGAGACATCTTCTAACACAGAATTCTGCCTTTGTTGAGGCTGAACTTAAGGATTTTATATTACATTGAGTCACTAGAGCATCATATATATTATTTAATCACGTAAAATTATATTTTATATAGTTATGAATTTCTGCATGGTACTCTTTAGTGTTTTCTCTATTAGCTTTTAGAGATATCTAGACACTCATCTTCAATTAGTTCAGATATTTTACAAAAATATAATTTTGTAACAAAGTAAATTATTTGAAATTGATCTCAAGCTTTCTTGATGAAGTAACTCATCATTATGAGTAAGCCAAGTTATGAGAAAATAAAAATTTACCATTAACTGTACTACAGATTAAAACTCTAACAAAAGACAACTGAATAAAAATTAAAATAAATGTCAAATACTGGAAGCCCTAAAACTCACCTTAGTCACACTGTTTAGACAAATCTAACAGATTTTCCCCAAAACAATCTAACTAAAAACAATTCCCCAAACATTCGTTGAGTGTCAACTATGTACCATATTTTGACACATACGTGTGAATTATGGTGGGCTCAGACTAGAATTTCTTTTATGTTATAATCAATATAAGGAAAATATTAAATATCAAAAACAGTACAACTTTAAAACAGCTTTTATTGCATTAGGCTACTCTGTGCTATACATCATGCTGTTTTAGACACATTACCACCAAGCCTCACAACAAGCCTTCCATGATTACTGTTATTTTCATTTTAAAGATCAAGAAACTAAGTCTTGCCCATCAGCAGTAAATATGAAGAATCTATGGACTTCAAAGTCAATGAGTTCTCAAATGACATTTCCTCAAGAAACTCATTGGGTGCTATTATAGCTATGATCAAAGTACTAATTAAGCCTGCCTGGGAGGACTGAGGATTTCATTAAGGTTTCAATGAGGATCTAATTTTTAAGTTCCATGAGGACAAGGGTTTGTGTCTATCTAATTCACTGACCAAGCACAGGAACAGGAACAAAGCAGGCACCTAGAAAGTAATCAAAGAATGAACAATATGACTTTTTAAAAGAAAAGTTAAATAATAAACTGAAGTCTGCTGGGGAAATGGAAAAGGCATTACAAGCAGAAGAAATAGCATGAACAAAAGGTGTGGAGAAATAAAAAAGTAATTCTCTCTAAAGAAGTTTGGGCAAAAAAAGGTTATTTCAAGGCAGCCTCAGAGTGGCAAAAGCTAAGGAAGGTTTTGAACCAGATTTCAGAAAGTTACATGTTATAGTCAATAGAGTGAAAACCAAGCTTTCTCAACACAGGATTAATATGATTAGCCTTACGTGCCACATGGCAGAATATAAAAGAAAGTAGTAGGGATGGAGCCTGGAGACTAACTTTCAAGAGCCATATCTGAAGTGGAATGGTTAAAATTTGGTGAGACATGGAAGGTGAGGAAAATGGAGACAATGAGAACAAAACTATGGTTTGTGACAAACGGGCTGTGAGGGGATAAAGATGCTATTTAATTGAAATTATTCCAGTTAAGTAGGTATAAACATGGATACCCAAATATTGAAATTATGCAAGTTAAGTAGGTATAATCATGGATACCCAAAAAGGTCTAGGCAAGTATGTCTAATAAGTGAGAACTATATCCTCTGAACTCACAGAGCAGCCTGGGCTAGAGAGGAAGAACTGGGAGTCAGGGGATTTAAATATTCACCTAACAAAGCTTTACTGAGTGTTTATTATAAGCTAGGTTTTGTACTAGACCCAGAGAAAACTATATTGAAAGGACAAGGGATAAAGTGGAAATGAACTCTGGGAAATTCTAATATTCAAAAAATTGCATAAGAGGAAAGGCTCAGTGAACTAATTAGACAAGGAAGTAACTGCCATTTATAAACAGTAAGATAATAGGAGAACTGGAATAGAATGGTGCCAAAAAAAAACAAAGAGCAAAGACTCTTCAAAGCAGTGAGTGGGAGGAAATATTTAATTATGCATAAAAATGTCCAGAAAGATGAAGAATGAAGAAAAGCTTTTGTTTGTTTTTGTTTTAAACAGTTTTATGATATGTAATTTACATACTATAAAGTTCTTCTGTTTAAAATGTACAAC
The DNA here is from genome assembly GCF_040802235.1 of Manis javanica. Taxonomy (NCBI): domain Eukaryota; kingdom Metazoa; phylum Chordata; class Mammalia; order Pholidota; family Manidae; genus Manis; species Manis javanica. The sequence continues at coordinate 196,813,842 of NC_133158.1, read as the reverse complement.
TCAATGGGTTCTTAGTATATTTACAGAGTCTACAACCATCACCATAATAAATTTTTGAATATGTTTACTTCCCCCAAAAGAAATCTCACACCCCACCCATTGTCAGCCATTCCCCATTCTCCCTTCCTTGGGAATGGACATGTAGAGAATTTCACAGATATGGGACAGGAAGGAGGTTCAGGTATTTACTTTGGTGTGGAACTTAAGTTTGGACCAATTTTAAAAGAAGTCAAATTGTAAGTAATTGGTAAAAAGCATTTTTATTAGTACTGGCACTTCTGGAGAGCCTAAGGATATGAGTATGTTTTTTTTTTTAATATTTCCATTTCTAAGATACCAAAGAACAGAGTCTTATTTATCATTTAAGAGAGACTCTCTTTAAAATCAAATTTATAATTAGTTCATAAGATACATAATAGCTTAAGTTTTAGAATAATTTATATTAAAAATCACTGGTCTTTATAATTTCTGGATGATACAAAAATATTTTGGCTTCATTCTCTTAAAAGTATTGAAAATGAATCACCTTAGCTTAAAATCTATCATCTCTACATAAATCACTTACCTTCTTTGGGCCTCCATTGCCTTACATAAAATAAAATAACTTATTCAGCTTACCTCACAGGGCTGTTTTAAGGAATAAAATGAAATGGGAGTATATGAAATTAACAACAATAAAATGCTATGTAAATATAAGGTTTTAATTTCAATTAATAATGGATTTAAGTGTTTGGATACTTACAAATGCCATTTACTTTGATAAATCATGTGCTTAAAGTGGTATCACCAATGACTTCAAACAAAAAGCCTGATTAAAATGCCCTCTAACAGCCCCTGGCAATGATTAGCTCCCAGTCCTTGGCAGCTATGACACAACCATGAAGGAGACAGACTGGGGAAAACTTTACACACCCAAGGATATGAAACTGAAAGAACTTCAGAAAAATGGAGCCAAAGACCTGCCCCCATTACATACCTGCACTTATTATGAAAGATAATATACTTCTTCACAGTTTAATCAGGTGAAGAATTACACTTCAGTTAGATTTTGTATTACCTGCCTTTGAAACCATCTAACAGAAAGATTACTGGTGATACCATCAGCAATTTGATTATAGTTGTGAAAGTAAAACTAGACAGTAATGAACTCACGTTTTAGTGGAGAGCAGTTAAATTGACTTCCTTTTAAAAGTTTTTGACAATCAAAGTAATTAGGGAAATAGGGTGGTAATTTAAAGAGGGTAAAGAACAGACCTAAGTAAATAGAGAAGTCAAAATTCAAAGAAACAGAGGAGACTGAAGATAGGACGGGGACGCAGAGCAGGAGCAGGGCTTTAGGGACAGGAGAGGTGTGATCTCATGAAAAGACATGTGAACACCTTGCAAGCAGAGTCACCTCCTTCTCTGTGGCAAGATGGAAGGGTGGCAGGTTTTGAATTTTAACAAATGAGTTTAGGGTTGAAGAGAAGAAAAACTGAGGGCCTGATTTTGGCTTCATTATTTCCATATGCTCTATCAAATAACAGGTTTTTGACTAAAGAATAGAATAGAGGAATAAATTTAGATGAGTGGCCTTGAGGAATATGAAAGAAAGCTGACTAAAGGAAAGTTTAAGGATGACTAAATAGTTATGAAGGTCTAGCTGAGATTGGAAACCATTCATCTAGAATGTCATCAATCTGTGCAATGTGATCCCATCCCTACCCCCAGCTACGCCCAGCAACTTAAGAACAAGAGTAAAAAGAGCAACTGGCTAAATTCACTGGAGATTTGGGATGATTTGGATGGCAGGCCAAGTCAGGAAGGTTAATGAAAATGTGAGAATACCTGGGATGGGTAGGAATGATAAGCCCATGATCTTTCTGGGTCTCAATAAAGTAAATAATTAAATATAGGCTTTATTAGACACTGATTCATTGGAAAAAAAATCTACCTCTTTTGCAAGTCACATACATTAAGGATAACTTGGTTTCTGAATGAATTAATCAATATATCTGTTTAATTAGTGTATCTATTCTTTCTATTTAATGCTGTTTGAGCTTCCAATTCATATTAAAACATGCCTAAAATGAAAGCTTATACTGTATTTGAAGACTGTCCAAACTATAGGATCACTGCATTAATAAGCAAAGGGCTGGCTAATGTATGTGGAGAATGATCTGAAGCCTTACAAAGACAAGACTTCCCTCTTTTGAGAAATACATTATCTTATGCTCTTGGAAAATCAATGGGAACTAAAATGATTGCCCATAATGTATCAGACACTCCACTATTTCACATGTGATCTCTCATTTAATTCTCAAAATCCTATAAATTAGGAATATAATTTCAATTTAACAGGTGAAGAACTGAGGCTCAGAAATAATTTAGCTAAAAAGAAACAGAGTTAGATCTCAAATCTATTACTTTCTATTACCAAAAGACTTTGGCACATTAGTATGTTCATTATCACAGTTTATTATATTGGTTTGAGTTCAAACATCTCTTCTATAAAATGACACATCTGAATGGTAACAAACACTTTTAATAAATGACATGAAAAACCATTAGCACACATTCTAATAAATAAAAATTACAAAACATATCATTTTTACAGCATTATCACCACCCAAAACTGAATAGCAAGACTAGTTTGGGGGGAGGGGGGGAGAAGGGAATATAATCATCTGTTGCTTTTTAACATTTAAGTAAAACTATGGTAACTACCAAGTACTGCATACTGCAGGTCAGCGTTTGTAACCAAAATGCCTGGAAGCTATTAATATTCACTGAATGTTTCTATTAGAGCCCATTATTTGCCCCAGTGTAGAAATTACATAGTTTATAAACATATACAGAAAGTAGTCACATAACCAAGAACCACTGCTTTGGCATTCGGGACCTCCACTTCTCTCAAGCTCAGGCTCTGTATCACATTTCTGTTGTTCTTGGTCTTAAGACTAAGTTACAGAGAGAGAAGAAAAAAGCAAAGAAATATCAGCCTCCATAGTACAACATTTTTATCTTTCAATAGACAATTTAAAGGATTAAATGCAGCAGCACCTTGGATAATCCAACACTTCCTGCCTTTCACCCAGAACTCTCAGGAAAATACCGGTGAAAGTAAATAACTGACATAAAAGAAAAAAGTATATACTGTACTTTGCAAGCTAGATAAATTAACAAAAAGTATGTGCTCCTTATCCACAGGGGAGAACAGGCTTATTAGGTTACACTTACTAGGTTTTTATGACAGTTGGAAGCCAGTTCTTTCAATAGTTGCTGTCATCTCCTAGAAACTTTCTAGTACTTTCAATTTTGAAGCAATTATTCACATTCTGAAGTGATTTATTTTCCTCTCTTTACTCATTTCATTTTTTCTGGCATTCAGTTTTTCTGCTTTGGTTTAATTATATTCTTTCACAGATTTTTTTGAGTGCCTGTTACTAATCAGAAAGTACTGGTTAAGGTGCTATAGGGGATACTAAAATGAGGAAAATATAGTCTCTAATCGCAAGGTATTTATAATCTAGTAAGTGAGATTTAAAAAAGCAAACACTTATATGGCATAAGATCCATGCCATAAGAAAAGTAAAAATCCAGAGCTTCGGAATCTCAAAAAAAGGAGTAAGTGATCACACATGTTTAAAGAAATCAGGAAATGCTTTAAGGAACAAGAGATTTTTAAGAAAGATTCTTATGAAGGGATCAAGTTTCAACTGATACAAAGGAAGAAGATGACATTGTAGACTTTTCAGAGAGCATAAGCAAACCTATAGAGGTCAGAAAAATTGGAAGCAGTCTTATCTGGTTGGTCTTACTAGGAAATGATGTCTAAAAGAATGGCTGGGGCATGGCCACATCATAAAAGATTAGGGAGGATAAACTAATGAGCTAATATTTCACTCATTCTCTCACTTTTTCATTAAATCAAGGAACACTGACTGAGCACTGACCGTTTACAAGGACCCATGCCAGGCAGCTGGGATTCACAGTCATTCAATGATAAAGACATTCATCATCCTCAGGAGACACAAAGTCCAGTGGAAGAAAGACATACAAAGAGACAACTATAATATATGCAAACTATTCCTCAGGAACAGTGTAGGACATTATCCAAGTAACATACACCTTCCTTGAAGGCAGTAACACATATACTGAGTCACAGAGTTAAATAACAGATGTTAACCAGGAAAATAAGAAAAGGAAAATAATTCTTTCTGAGGGGAATAACATTAGCAAAGCCAAATAAATAAGGCATAATTGGGCATACTCTGAAGTTAAGGGTTTCCAGAATTTTTAGAGTACAAGGCAGAAATGGCCAGAGAAGAGGCTACAGAACTAGGCAGGGGCCAGATCATGGAGAATCAGCTGAGAAGTCTGCTCCTGTTTAAAAACTTGTTATTTTTTTCAGGCCTGACTGTAGACAACTGTAAAGGTTTGACCTGCCAGGCATCATGGAGAAAAGCTGCTCTAAAACACAAATCAGACTTGGTGTAAAACCAGTGCACTGCTGTCTCTGAAGGGAGTTGCAGTTAAGGACTTCAGAGTACCATAGAGGAAAACAGAACATGAAAGAGTAAGAGACAATACCAGGGAAGGAGTATGGGACATGTTTATATCTGAAATAAGATGATTAGGGAAGGAGTCTATGAGAAGTAACATTTGAGTAAAGGCCTGAAGGAGATGAAATCACCAATGATGCACATGTCTTGTAAGAGAATTTCAGGCACAGACAACAGTAAACCCAAACACCCTGAGGCAAATGTGGTGAGACCATGCACAGCAAGGCGGCCATTTTGGATGAATGAAGAGTTACAGGATAAGTAGAGATCGAACAGTTACTAAGAGGATTAAGGAGGACATTACAGTATTTTAAGCAGAGAAGTAATAATCTGCCATGTTTTAACGTGATCCTTCTGGCTGCTGCAAGAGCCTACATATGGGTGGGAAATTGACACTAGAAGTGGAAGTCCAGCTTATAGACTTTTGCAATAATCCAGAAGATGACGATTTCTGGGAATAAGTGGCAACAGTGGAAGTGGTGAAAAGTCAGTGAATTCTGGATGTATTTTGAAGGTTGAGCCAAAAGGACTTGCTGATCGATCACATGGGAGTCAGAAGGGAGGAGGCAATGATATTATAAGGATTTTGATCTAAGAAACTCTTAGAACTGACATTAACAAAGCTATAACAGAATGTGAGAAGAACAGGTTTGATAAAGAAGGTCAGATCTTTGGTTTTCAACATGTTGTGTTTGAGGTGACTATGAGAAATCTGTGGCAGAAAAGGACTAGCTATTTACAAAATCAATTTTCCTCTTCTACCTAGATGTACATCTAGACCACATTACCCAATCTCCTTTGTAGTTAAATGTGGCCGTAAGACTGCGCTTTAACCAGCGAAATGTGAAAAGTGATCCAAGCCACTCCTAAACATGGCATATAAAACTTCAATACAAAATTGTCCATGCTCCTTCCACTGGCTTGGTGCAGATGAACTTGGCAATCTTGGAAGTCAAGAACTAAAGATAATCGAGCTATGATATAATAATTCAGATATCAGAAACATCATTTTGCACTTCCTATGAAAAAGAAAGTTCTGTTATGGTTAGTCACTGAATAGGCTCCTAGGATTTACCTATTAAAGCTTAATATCTACAAGCAATACAGACATCTAAAAAGAGATACTGAAGACACAGTGAATATGTGAGTATGGAGTTCAAAGGAAAAAACTTGACAGGATATATAATGTGGGAGTCATCAATAAATCATGTTTATATAATATAGGTGTGGTCTGGTTGAGACCTTAAAGGAAGTGAGTAGAGACAAAGAAGAAGAGAAAAGGAGTACACCAGAGACTAAAGCCTGAGTAACCTCAGTAATAATGAAGTAGAAAAGATCAGGAGAAACCAGCAAGGAATTTTGAGAAGTGGCCACTGGTAGGAGGAAAATCAGAAGAATGTGGTGCCCAAATGGAAAAGTATTTCTAGGAAGAGCATATCAAAGGTATCAGCAAGTCAAGGAAGATGAAGATTGAGAACTGACTATCAATTTGGCAATATGGACCTAACTGGTGACCTTGAAAAGAATAGTTTCAGTGGAATGGTGGGATAAAACTGAGTGAAGTAAGTTGAGAAGACAAACTCAGCAACTAGAGAAACAAATCTTTGAAAGTTCTTCAAGCATAGTAAGGGAACCATTTATATTCTACACTGGACATAGTACATTACAAACACCTGGGGGGAAAACACCATAAATGCAAATAGTCCTACCAAATGACAACAGTATAAATGCCATAGAGTTTTATAATATAAGAAGATTCTATTAGGCCTGGACACATCATAGTGTACCCTTGGTTTGGGTAAACTTAATTGGAAAAGATAAAAGGTCACAGTCACAAAGGTGCATACACATCTAAAGGTTTATTAAGGTTTAACTCATCAATTTGCAGAGGCAAGGATTTTAGTGCATTGTGCCAGCAAGCTTATTAAGTAGGGCTTAAACTTCAAATATTGATAATGAAGTATATCGATATTTAATTTTAAATAGGAAAAGAAAGACTAGGAGATAATGGTCTTTCAAAATTAATTAATGGGAGCTAAAACAGCTCTAATTAGCAACATTACTATCTATATTAATTTCAGTAACTAAGATATGAACTATCTCAAAAAAGAAATCCACCAAGAATCAAGTAAGTTTTAATAATAAAATACTTAATCATATATAATTACACTATTAATATGGATTGAGAAGGAAGGCTATAAATGGAAGAAAAACATAATTCTGCACATACAGAGTAACAAAAAGCACTACCAAATCTGACAACTTGATGTCTGTGTCCGAGCTTTCATACATTCTAACTGGGGTATAGGGTAGTCATATAGGCTACACATCCATTTTGTTCTAAAAGTTCTTTGCAATAGCCACTAAAACTTACCTCTTAACCACATTAAAATGCAAGGCTGAGAGATTCTCCACTGAGAATTTATATTCTTTCCTTTATACCCACATAATCAGCTTTTGCAAACTACTTTAGCTAAAAGTCAACTTTTCATTATCCTACTTCATTCATTAGATCTATGTGTTGGTCTAGGAATATAGCATGGGGGGAAAAAAGAGGCAAACTTTCTCCTGTCATTTCCAGCCTTTTCTGTCTCAATGACCACCTGTCCCAAGAGATCTTGCCACAGAAAAAGTCATATTTTAGTCAATGAGGATTATGCAACCTATCAAAATACATAAATGAAAGTAGAAGTATTCCAAAGAGTTCAAGAGATTAACCCAATACTGTTTACACTAGGAAACAGGAAAACTAAGTTGTTTGAATTGTGGCTCTTCACTTCAATTCCTAATATTTTAGAAAAAGACTAATTTAGAAAAAAGAAAGTTAAAAGCTATAAACCTCTGTTTAAAATAAATCTGTATGAAAGAAATGTGTTGTATTTTCTCAAGAACAGATCATCTTTTCAGTCCTTTCTTCTCAAATAGCAATAAGCTATTTGCTGATTAAGCAATATGCTGATTAAGCTTCTTTTGTTATGTCCTACTCAACTTTTTAGTTTTGCTACAAATACAAAGTAACTTCTTAGTCTGCTGTAACATTTTCTTTGGTCGCAGAAGTGTTAAAAATAGTGTTTATTCCCATTATGTAGTAAATTCACAGGAAAAATGGTATATATCCCTAACCAGCAGTTTAAATCAAAAGAGTTAAATATCTACTTAAAACCCACCAAAAATCAATGAAATAAACATATTAGAAATTAATACCAAAAATAACTCCTATGTTTTCAGCTCCTGGAAATATAAATGCAACTGTGCTTAAAAAAATATGCATTACATTTTAAAAGAGAAAGCATTATTTCTAGATTTTATGAGGTTATTATCAACATGATTAAAAAGAAAAAAATCAGAGAGAGGTAGTTGTTGTTTAAACCCTTATGGTTTCATTTTGCACTTCTCATATCAGGATGAAGTCTTAAAAGTAATTTAAAAGCGAAATGAAAGTATTTTACTCAGCAGATAGAGTCCATATGTTCTTCAGTTTGAAAATCCATTGGGAAAAAGACTTGAGTTTCTAAAAGCTGTACTTTGACATTTGGAAGCTGATGTGGCTTTTTCTTTTCTCTCCATGAAGATCTGAATCATTCTCAGGGGGAATGAAATAGATCTTTATCAAGTATAGCAAAGCTTAACACCTGTTTAACTCCAAATTACTTAGAAATAATTTAGAGTGTCTTCAGATTCTCAAAATGAGGGTTTATAATATACACTTATTCCTAAGTGTAAGATATTTCCATGCTTATTAGCCCAAGAAGTCATATCTGTATATTTGGAAATGTTTATATTTCAAATTGTATACATTTTAACTGTCAATGAGTCTATTACTTACTGCTATACATATTAAAACTTAATTTTACTATTTATATTTTTAAGATTGTGATAGCAGGTTGTATTTAACTAATTGTACATGTGCAATACCATTAGCCTTAAGGACAGGGTCTTTTTTTTTCCATTTTGTATGAATCCTCAGCTTCTAATGCAATGGCTAGCATCTAGTATACAATTTTAAAAGCGCACCAAAAAGATTAAATAAATATGTAGTTTATTTTTATTAATCATTCTTTTCTAGATCTAAAATAAAATTAAAATATTCAAAGCTAAAATGACTTTGTTCTCAAAATCAAGGTAGAAAGGTTAACACTTCCATGACCAAAAAAAAAAAATTTTTTTAAAGAAGCCTCAACTTTATACAAATACAATATAGCATATATTGGATAACTTACACTGTAGTACCAATGCACACAATTCCTATTTAATCCAATTTAACTAAAATAATCTATTGCATAACTATTTATGTAAAAGGTGATTTACTAAAAGATATACTGACATATTTTTAAATACATTAAAAACAGGTTTTCATTAATGTATCAAAGAATTACATCAGACTTAAAGTAACTAAGATATTACATACATTTTTAAAAACATATTTGTTTTGCTTTCTTTGGTTAAGTAAAAATAGCTCAAATATGTTTTGACTCCTTCTCAACTTCTTTCCCTACTCTGGGGAAAAATATAATGGAATAAAGGATAAAGAAGGCAAAGGTTTTTTTTGTTTGTTTTTTGTTTTAAGAAAAACAACTCATAGTAAAAGAAGTTGAAAATACATTGCAAGAAATGAAAATTACTGCCATAAGTGATCTCCAAACATCTGCTTTGAAAGATACTACTTAATGGTGATTCAAATGCTCTTCTTATACCTAATCTCTTCTATCATTAGAAGTTAATTTTTTTAATCTTTCGAAGTTCTATTCAAAAAACTGGGCTTTCTAGTTACTTTTTCTTTATTTGTAAATACATTTTGTATATTCTAGTCTGTGTTTACATGTTTAAAAAAAAAGCTTAATTATGTCACTATGTAATAGGACTGTAAAAGCAAGATGTGTGAAAAACAATACCAGATGAGGAGAAAGAGTATCCATCCAGATGCTGTTGTCTGACTTTGTAATTAATTAGCTGTTAGACCCTGACCAAACCCATTTAACCTCAGTCTCCTCTTCTTAAAAGTATAGAGTTGAATTTAATAATCTGTAAGTCCCTACCACCTCCAAAATGCTATTATTTTTGTTATTCTACTTTAAAGAAAATCCCAGTCATTTGAGTAATCCATACACCTCTTTATATGTATTTTCACAATCTTACTACTTCCAGTTCCTTATAAATCTCAAATAATACTGTTTAAGGGCAAGGGAATTTGTGGAATTAATTCTTTTAACTTCTTTATTATCATATATTTATTTGCCTTGGGAGTAGGGAAGACAGAAAGCAGTAAAATGCATCTATTTGTGCAGTTGTTAAGTCTTAGCTTTTATTGAGGGAAATGCTGTACCCTTTTGACCAATGTAAACGAGGTCTGGCATAGATGGAAACACCCCTAAATAGAAACCAAGCACATTTGGGTGGATTCTTATTCTCCTAGTCACCTATGACTGTAGGCCACACTATGAATGAAGAAATATGGATAAATTACACTTTGGAAATCATACTGGGAAGGACATGGCAGCATGCTTTTATTCACCATGTTGAATGCCCTGGGCTAGAAGGACACTGAAGTTGAAGGAAGAGGTAACAAGTTCAAGAAATTCAATACCTAGTTTGATAATGCACTGGTCATTGTTTTGAATACTATAGTTAACAATATGGGCCTCAGATAGTATACTTAGCACATGGAAATAAGTATATAATCAATAAAGCAGAAATTATGAGGAATTCCTTAAAGACAGAAAGCTGATAGGTTCAAAGCTGATAGAATCAAATCCCAGACAAATACAGACTACTCTGAGGAAGAAACTGGCAGAGCTGAAGTCTAAAGGCAACAAATTCAAGCAATGGGTAGAAAGTGGGCACCTAAGACAATCTTTAGGATGATTTCACCGATCCACTCCCCCTACTTCTTCTATGCAGTAGGTAGAATCGTCCACTCTTGGATAAAGGGGTATGGATGCTTGGGCCAGCCAAAGGGTAGATCCCAACCAAGTTAGACACTAATGACCAGAAAGAGCAGGAAGCTCCTGCCGGGAGCTCAATTACCGACAAACCCTCTGTGGCAGCATGTTTTCCTCTTGCAAGACTATGGGAAGGCATTTTGGCAGTATTTAGTGACACTTTTGTTGTGCATATATTTTGAATTAGCAATTGCATTTCTAGATATGTATCCACAGAAATACTCAGACATATTCACAAAGATGAATCTTCCAGGATGGCTAGAGTAAGGAAATTTTTAGAAACACAGTTCATGTTCCCCAGTAGAGAAGACTCAAATTAAGCTATAGACTTTTCATACTATTAAATATTGTTTACCTGTTCAAATGAATGAGGTAGATAATATGTAGAATAGCATGGAATATAAATAAAAAGGGTAAATAGCTAAATAATGCCTACAACATGTTCTCAATTATATTTTTTAAACTTACATGTGTTTATAAATGCAGGAGAAGAAACCAGCAGACTATATTATATACCAAACTATTCACCTCCTCAACACTGAAAGGAAAGCAGGACTCATGTGTAGGCACTGGTAGTGAAAGGGACTTTCAAAAAATGATAGAATACAAGAAACTTTTCTATATATCCTACATAATTTAAAAAGATAACAAAGTTTGCCAATTTGAATCTTTTTCCTTTTTAAATTTATTTTTAATTGAAGGATAGTGGATATACAATATTATATTAGTTTCAGAGGTACCACATAGTGTTTGACATTTATATATATATTACAAAATGTTTGTCATAAGTGAGTTACCATCCATCATCATACAAAGTTATTACCATATTACTGACTACATTCACTAAGCTGCACTTTTCATTCTTATGATTAAATTTATAACTGGAATTGTGTTCTTCTTAATCCCCTTCACCTATTCCAATCATCTTCTTACACCCCTCTCTGACAACCACCTGTACTTATTAGTCTGCTTCTGTATTGTTGTTTTTTCATTTTTTTTTTTAGAATCCAAATCTAAGTGAAATCATATGATATTTGTCTTTCTTTGTCTGACTTATTTCACTCAACACAATACCCTCTAGGTCCAAACATATTGTCACATATGGGAAGATTTCGTTATTTTTCATGGATTAGTAACATTCAATTGTATAGACATACACATTTGCCTTATCCATTCATCTATCAGTGGACGCTTGGGTTGCTTTCATATCTTGCTGCAAAAAACACAGGGATCCATATATCTTTTTGAATCAGGGCTTTTGTTTTCTTCAGGTAAATATCCAGAAATATCCAAAAGAGAATTGCATGGTACTTTATAAAAATTTTCTGAGGAACCTTCGCACTTCTGTAATGGCTGCACCAATTTACATTCCCACCAACAAGGCATGAGGATGCGTTTTTCTCCACATCCTCACCAACACTATCATTACTTGTTTTTTTTTATACTAGACATTCTGACACATGTGAGTTGATAAATCATTATGGTTTTTATTTGCAGTTCCCTAGTGACGCTGAACATCTTTTCATGTATCTGTTGGCCATCACGGAGTCTTCTTTGGAAAAAGATCTACTCAGGTCCTCTGCCCATTTCATAACTGGATTATTTATATTTTTGATGTTGAGTTGTTGGAGTTCAAAAGCTTTATAGTTTGAGGTAGTCCCCAATTGTTTTTTTTTATTGTTCATTTACCTTGCCTGAGGAGACAAATCCATAAAAATATTCCTAAGAAACATGTACAAAAGTTTACTGTTTTGTTCAAGGTATTTTAAGGTTTTAGGTCTTACATTTAGGTTTTTAAACCATTTTGAGGTTTTTTTTCTGTATGGTGTAAGAAAGTGGTCCAGTTTCATTTTTTTGCATGGAGCTGTCCAGTTTTCCCAACCCTAGTTATTGAAGACTATCTTTTTTCCATTATATATTCCTGCCTTCTTTGTCATAGATTAACTGACTATATACACATGGGTTTCTTCCTGGGCTCTCTATCCTGATCTATTGATCAATGTGTCTACTTTTGAACCAAACATTCTTTTTTTGTTACTACACCTTTGTAGTATAATTTGCACTCGAAGATTTTGATACATCCAGCTTTGTTCTTTCTTCTCAAGGATTGCTATGGCTATTCAGGGTCTTCTGTGTTTTCATTGAAATTTTAGGATTATTCTAATTCTGTGAAAAATACTATTGGTATTTTGATAAGGATTACATTTAGTCTGTATATTGCTTTAGGTAGTATAGACATTTCAACAGTATTAATTCTTCCACCCCATGAGCATGCTGTACCTTTCCATTTATTTGTGCTATCTTCAATTTCTTTCATCAGTGTCTTATACAGTATTCAGAAAACAGGTCTTTCACCTCTTTGGTTAAATTTACTCCTAGGTATTTTATTATTTTTGATGCAATTGTAAGTGGCATTGTTTTCTTCTCTTTCTGTTAGTTCATTAACAGTGCAAAGAAATGAACCTGATTTGTTTATTAATTTTGTATCCTGCAACTATACTGAATTAGTAGCTCTAACAGTTTTCCTGTGAAATCTTTAGAATTTTTCTGTATATAGTATGTCATCTGCAAATAGTGACAATTTTACTTCTTCCTTACCAATTTAAATGCCTTTTCTTTCTTTTTCTTTTCTGATGCTGTGGCTAAGACTTCCAGTAGCGTATTGAATAAAAGTGGAAACAATGGACATCTTTGTCTTGTTCCTGATCTTAGAAGAAAAGCTTTCAACTTTTCACAATCAAGTATGATGTGAGCTGTGGTATTCTCAAATATGGCCTTTATTATGTTTAGGTATATTCCTTCTATACCCACTTTGTTAAGAGAGTTTTTATCATGAATGGATGTTGAATTTTGCCAAATGCCTTTTTCAGCATCTACTGGGATGCCCATATGATTTATTTCACTCATTTTATTAATGTAGTGTATCACACTGATCAGTGCATGTTGAGCCATCTTGGCATTCCTGGAATAAATCCCACTTAGTCATGGCGAATGATCCTTTCAATGTATTGTTGAATTGGTTTGCTAATATTTTGTTGAAGATTTCTGCATCTACGTTTATCAGGGATATTGGCAATTTTCCTTTTTGTAGCATCTTTGACTGGTTTGGTATCACAGTAATATCCTTGCAAAATGAATTTGGGAGCATTTCTTCCTGTTTTATTTTTTGGAATAGTTTGTGAGGATAGGCATTAACTCTTCTTTAATGTTTGGGGAATTCAGCTGTGAAGCTATCTGGTCCTGGATTTTTATTTGTTAGGAGGCTTCCATTTACTGATTCAATCTCCTTACTAGTAACTCATCTATTCAGGTTTTCTCTTTCTTCCTAATCAGTCTTTGAGACTTTATGTTTCTAAGAATTTAGTCATTTTTTCTAGGTTGTACAATTTGTTGGCATATAATTGTAGTAATCTCACATATTCCTTTGTAGTTCTGTGCTGTTGGTTATAACTTCTCTTTCATTTTGTGATTTTGAGTCCTATGTTTTTCTTGATAAATCTAGCTAAACATAAATCAATTTTATCCTTTCAAAAAACCAGACTTTAGTTTCACTGCTCTTTTTGTTTTTTTTTTAGTTTCTACTTTATTTCCACTTTCATCTTTATTATTCCTTCCTTCTTCTAACCTTGCACTTTGTTTCTTTTTCTAGTTCCTCTAGGTATAAGATCAGATTGAGATTTTTCTTGTTTCTTTATGTAGGCCTGTATTCTTATAAACTAACCTCTTAGAACTGCTTTTGGTGCATCCCAAAGATTTGAACCATAGTATTTACATTTTCATTTGTCTCCAGGTATTTTTGATCTCCTCTTTGATTTCTGCACTGACCCATTGGTTGTTTAGTAATGTTTTGTTTGCCCTCCATATGTCTGTGTTTTTTTCCAGTTTTCTTTTAATTGATTTCTAGTTTCATACCATTGTGGTTGGAAAAGATGCTTGATATGATTTCAATATTCTTAAATTTATTGAGATTTGTTTTATGGCATAATGTGATTCTAACCTGGAGAATGCTCCAAGAGCACTTGAAAGAATATGTATTCTGCTGTTTTTAGATGGAACATTTTGTATTTATTTTTTAAGTACATTTGGTCTAATGTGTATCTCAAAGCCACTGTTAATTGATTTTCTGCTTGGAAGATTTATCCCCATTGTTTTAAGTGGAGTGTTAAAGTCCCCTATTATTGTTAACTTCTCCCATTATATTTGTTAATATTTGCATTATATATTTAGGTGTTCCAATGTTCAGTGCATAGTTATTTACAATTGTGTTCTCTTGTTGGGTTGATCCCTTTTTCATTAAGTAATGCCTTTGTCTCTTGTTATACTCTGTTTTAAAGTCTATTTTCTCTAAATATTCCTATCCCACCTTTTTTTTTTTCACCTCTATTTACATGGGATATATTTCAACATCCGTTTGCTTTCAGTCTGCATATATCTTTAGGTCTGAACTGAGTGTCTTGTAGAGAGCACATAGATGGGTCTTATTTTTTGAGTCATTTAGTCACCCTATGTCTTTTAATTGAAGCATCTAGTCCATTTACATTTAAAGTAATTACTGATAGGTGTGTACTTACTGCCATTTTGTTGTTTTCTGATTGTTTATTCTCTGTTCCTTTATTCTCTTCTGGCTCTGTTCCCTCATGACAATGATTCTCTAGCAAAATAGATGTGTTTCACTTTATATTTGTGTATCTGTTGAAGGTTTTTGGTCACCAAGAGGCACATATATAATGCCTATGTATTTAGCAGCCTAGACTGAGCTGATGGTCACTTAGGTTTAAACACATTGTAAAAGCACTAACTTTTTACTTACCCCCCTCCAACATTTAATATATTTGACATCACATTTCATATCTTTTTGTGTTACTTAACTATCTTTTTAGATATAATTGACTTTACTGTTTTTCTTCTAACTTCCATATTAGCTTTAAAACTGACTGATATTTACTACATGTTTGCTTTTACCAGTTAAATTTCTTTCCTTTAATAATTTTCTCACTTCTAGTCATGGTGTTAGTTTTCTGCTTAAAAGAGTCCTTTTAAAAAGCTAAACCTTTAAAGCTTTTTCAGAACATAATCAGAATTATACAGCAAGTGATAAAAAAACAACAATTTTAGATATTAACAAAAATCAGCATGTTTTCATATAAAATTACTTGGAAAAAAAATATGCAGCTTTGCTCAGGATCTTAGTCTTACTTAAAAGCCCATTTTACTGATCAGAAACTATTTTGGGCACCACAGAAAGAGATAATATAATTTAACTTAGTTGTTCCCAACCTTGCTTAACATTAGATTTATCTGGGAAACTTAAAAAAATATTCATGCCAAATCAGTATGTCTTGCATTGGGACCCTGGTACCAATATACTTTTTTCAAAGCTTTCCATGTAATTCTAATGTATAGCCAGGATCATAAGCAATTGAGTCACTGAAAGAACTTGTGTCAATGATATATATTCATTTTTTATTTCTAATATACTGAGGAGCTGCTTAAACTTGGGTATTTAAGTCTCAATTTTCTCATTCTATGGTGTAAATTGAACTGGACTACATGATGTCCAAGGATCCTTTTGAATCTAAAGTTGTTTGATGAACCCATTCAAAATCGGCATATACATGTAACATCTAAACATTACTTCAAATAAAAGTTAATTCACATACCATGCCTACAAGGATATGAAGTTAACCTTCCCCAAATTTCAGATCCCATGAGGAACCATGTTTACCAAAAACAATTTTAAATAGCTTGTTCTCTTTTTTTACTGAAGTATAGTTGATATTGGTTTCAAATATACAACATAGTGGTTCAACAGTTCCCCACATTATGAAATCCTCACCCCAACTACTGTCTGTCAACATAGGAATATGTTACAGAACCACTGGGTATATTCATGCTGTACTGTCATTCCTGTGACCAAATTATGATTGAGAATTTTTGTACCCCTTTATCTCCCTCATCCTTCCCACCTACACACTCCAACCCCTCCCTCATGGTAACCACTAGTCACTTCTCAGTGTCTGTGAGTCTACTATAAATAGCTTGTTCTTGAATAAATACCTTAAGAGGTTTTTAACTATGTGTTTGTCAATGCCAGTGTTAATTACATGAAATCCTATCCTTCACTGAAAATTCTGAAATCATCATTACACTCTAGGGGTACATTTTCAGTATTGCACACCATTAATGTTTATTCTTTGTTGTAACAGATACCAAAAAAAATATTTTAAAAACTACAGTTTCTATGTAAAGGGTTTCCATCCCAATATAAGCTAGTTTTCAGAGAATAATGGCACAAAACTTTAGCAACTAAACACACATGTGAAGAAATTCTCATAAGAAACAACCAACAAAGCCATTTTTAACAAGTCAGCATTTCATTGGCCCATATTAGACAAGAGCTTAAATTGTTTTTGCTTGAACATATAGAATTGGATTAGCATTAGAAAGCATGAAAACCCAAACTCAGAATTTCAAAAAATTTAAATTCATATAATTTGAGGCTGACAAACATTTTATTTGAATAGACAAATACTAAAGGACTCTCTTTTTAAAAATATTATAGTTATAATAATTTTGTTTTCAAAGATTTTAGTTAACTTCTTCTAAAACCACACATATGCCAAGATGGCAAAAATTCTATTGTTAATTTAAAATATATAATTATTTTTCATTTATCAAAACATAATTATCAGCAGCAGATGTTTCAACACACAGTTTTGTGAAAAGAAAATGTAAATTTAAGTTCATCTCAAATTAGCCTTAAAAAAATGAATGTGTCTGAAAAAAACTTAAAAGCACATTTTAAAGCTAGATACAAATCATTTGGGGTAGCTCAGCAATACTGGTCCCATTCCAGGACACTGAATGTATGCTGAAAATTAATCAATAAGTATGTATATATATATATATATATATATATATATATATATATATATATATATATAATAAAACTTCAATGCAACATTCCAAAGTACTTTGACAAAGAAAATTCTACAATAAATGAGATATAACAAGCCTTATTTCAATCTATATAAAGGTCAAATCATTATTAATATAAACACAATGCTATTTTATTTTCAAAACATTTTCTACAAAATATTTTTATTTTGCATTACTTTCAAACATAACTTTAGAATTAAGAATCTAAAATACTGTACTTAAAAGAAAGCAAATATTCAAAATTAAATAAAAAATATATCCAGCCCTCACAAAGTATTATACAATAATATATAAGATTTATTTATTATTGCAAGAAATTATGAAAGGTCAGAATTGGCCTTGATGCAAAATGTTATTTATCAATTCTGTCTTTTAATATATTGCAGTTCTAACATTCCATTTCCATTCTAACTTTCCACTTCCAAATCATAACAAGATCTTTTAATAGCTTTAAAAATTATAAATAACGCTGTCTGGAATGTCTTTTTGATCTAGTATTTCAGAAGAAAAGGGAATTACAAAGAATAAGACAATCAGTTAAAAATATGTTTCCTCTTTTACTTCAACCCTCTTTGAAGAGAACCTTTCAAGGTCCAATATCAGTTGATATGCAGCAGTAAGAATTTTATGACACTATGCTAAATTTTTATTATTTCACTGAGAAAAGTAAGAAGAAGGATTAAGATCTATTTGCTTTTTCATCATTTAAGCCTCTTTTTTTTTTGCTTTCATCAATTCCAGTCTGCAATAAATCAAAAGTATTCTTTTAATCCCAACAGTAGACAAAATAATGCATTTTACACTTAAATATGCTCAAGGAAAAAAATTAACATTCTTTATCATTTCCCAACAGAGACAGTTAATACACTAAGGCCACATTAATAGAATCTTTCTGCCATTGTAGAAAGTTTGATAGCACTCCTATTTCAATGTCTGAATTTTTCTCCTTTCTTTGACAAAGACAAATGATTGCCATCAATCAAGATCCAATCGAGTATACAGAGAGTCAGGCAAATGCATCACTCTTTACTGGTTTTCCTGTTACTTGAGCAGGCTTTGCTCCACATTATTTTATAGAATGATCAGAAATCCAGCCATAAGATAGATCATTCACACCCACTGTAAAATTAACTTTCATGAATAATGAGAGTTTTAAACCTCACATAATGTATATGTTATACCAAGGATATTACTGAGTTCATTTCTGGCTAGAGATTATGTAAATGATACTATATGACCTTTATCATTTTAACAGGACATGCAAAACACATATTATTTCATATATCATTTTATAGCAAATCAGTTTCTAAAGGAAAACCAGTCATTTATAATGTTCATGGTAATGTTAAAGTTTTGAAGGAGACATGAAGTACCTGTGATCATTTTGAGTCCTTCTCCCTTTAACCTGTTACTTCTATTGAACATATTACAGGGCAATAAACCTACTCTTGCAGAAATATTTATTAAGTTACTTCTTTGTTGAGTTACTGTTAATGTCATTTTGTAAACTCAAATCATGTTGAATAATTAACACTACATTTTTAATGGATAACAAATATTAATATATGTAAGTCATTCCACTTAGAATCTTGAGTTGGAGAAAATGTCAATACAATGGTGAAGGAAAACATTACAATATTGTTTCTTTAGAACTATATTAATAAGAATCTTGAGTTGGAGAAAATGTCAATACAATGGTGAAGGAAAACATTACAATATTGTTTCTTTAGAACTATATTAATAGTCAATTTTCAAACACAGAGAATGTGAACATAAATGAAAATGGCCTAATTATAAAATAGTTCTTCTGAAAAAAAGGAATATGAAATATAAATTATGAAATCACCTCTCTTCTGTTATATTCCTTATTTTTCTAAATGTTGACCATCATCCATGCAAAGTCACTTAAGTAATAAGTCTGGCTATCAATACTGATCCCTCCTTTTCCTTAAACTTCATACAGATCTAGCACCAAACAGTTTTTCTTCCAAAAACAAATCTCATATCCATGCCCATTACTACAGTTCTACCATATCTCTCACCTAGGCTACTGCTATTTTGATACCTTTCTATGGTTACATCATTGGTATTTTTCTTTTTCAAATCCATCATCAAAAAAAGCTGCCAGAATATATATGAACAAGAAAACCTGTTGATATCAACAGCTTACTCTAAATATTTCAATAGCACTCCATACCTTAGAGAAGTAATCTCCAAAGTGGGTTCATGTATCCAAGGGTTACTTGAGATAATTCATTTATTTGGATGTTGGAAGATAACAGTAAAATTTCTATTTATATGTATTTGCAGGAAAAATGGCTAGAAATTAAGTTTTCTGATTTTTAATATATATAGTTTAACTATATATATATACATATATACATATATACATATATACATATATACATATATATTTTAACTGGCATCTTTATTCAATCTGAGAATCAGTAATCATGCTTATGCTGCATGCAATTTTAACATACTGAGACATACTGTAGTTTACTTGTGGCTAGTTGTACAAGTCTACAAATTTCCCTGTCTTAAATAGGATACTAACAACAATTTATTAAGATGAAAAGGAATAAAACATGACTGACAGTAGTTGAACAGGATGATGATACTTATTTTTCTTACAAAAAGACTATTACTACAAATTTGCTGAACTTTTCTAAAGGCAATAATATGCTGCATACCAGTTATTTGAAAATGAACACCTCTCATACATGCCTTCAATATAAAGGTGGCATTTTAACAATGAAAAAAGTAGCTACTTTTGAAAAAAACACTCTATTGATACATATGAAAAAATTTAGAAGTATTTCCTTTATTATGTGATTTTTTTGCTAAAAACTGTGTCATCTAAGAAAACTCAAAATTGTACTTAATTAAAACAACCATTAACTTTAAAAAACATTTAATATCAACAACCTATAAGCAGAGCTCCCTAACTTATGGTTTCAATGGATTTTGTACCCATTTGATAAAAATATTAAAACCAATAATCTTTGAAGAGGTTTTGTACAGTTAAATAATTTTCTTTAAAATATTTCTTTGGCTTTATTTTTCATCTTTTGATTTCTCTTAGCAATAGTGACAACCTTTCGCAATTGTATTAGAGAATTCACAGTATTGAAGCTATTCCTGCTGTGTTTTTTTTTTAAACAACAAAAAAACACAAGTAAACACAGGGACTGACACCATTTACCTCATAACATAATTAATAATGATGAACTTAGTAAAGGGATCTCTATCCAGTAGTAGAAGTTGCTGCTGCCACCACCACCTCTAACACTGTTATTGGTACTAGACAAAGAGGGATTTGTTTCTTGGAATGAGAGGGTATATAATCTTAGGAGAAATTTCTGAGAAAACTGAGATTGAAAGCATGTAATCTGAGGACAAAAATAGGTTTCAAAGGAAAAATGGGTTTCCAGTTCTGCAGCAAGGCACAAAGCCCCTCTGGATGGGTCACATACATGCAGAGGTTTTACAATCAGAATAACTTTTTAACGTCTACAAATATTAGCTATCCTACACGAAGATACTACCAATTTACTCTTACACCAAAAATATGGGAGAGTGCTTTCTTCCTAACAGTATTCAACACTGAGTAATACTGGATTTATTAATCTTTGACAAACTCAAAATTGAAGAATATGAGAGAGGGGATAGTGTTGAATATGAATTCAATCTTTTAGGCCTAGATTTCAATAATGATTCTATTAACAAAAACAGAAAATGCAAGAAGGCGTACAGAGAAGTTGAATTTAGTTTTGGACATGTTGAGCTTGAGAAGCCAGAAGTACATCTACATGAAAATACCCAGAAGGTCCTTGAAAGTAGAGATGTACAGTTTAAAAGAGAGATAAGGGCTAGAGATGTTGAACTAAGCTACCTGCACAGAAAAGACAGTTGATGTGCTAAAAGAGATTAGGACACAAAAGAAGAACTCATTTTTTTAAATAAGAAAAATACCAGCAACAGAACTTTCCAAGGATGACCATAAGAGGTGGAATTAGGAAAAGGTAAATCCAGGCACAACACTGATCTGGCAAAGAGCCTTATTCAGAGCAGGTATTCAATAAATACAAATGTTGACTGAAATAATTAATAATTGTTGACTGAGACTGAGACAGAGCCATTGGAATAAAGAGCACGAGGAGTAATCAAGTTGGGTCAAGTAAGATAAAGAATAAGAAGAGCCTATTTTGTCCTGCAGGTCCCCTGCAACATTCTTCACCTGCAGTGAAGTGCTTTCTGTTCCTTGCTCTCTCTCCCATGATTCTGCTTAGATGTCAGCTCCTGTAGCATTTTTCACCTCAGCAACCTGAACTTCCTGTATCACAACAGTTATACAACTTTCTAAAATTTGAAATTTATGTTTATTCCCCTCTTGAAACTGTAAGTTCTCTGTTCTTTGTACTTAATTATCTTAGGTACTAAATGTTAGTTTGATCCTAAGCCATGCCTTTTCTCACCCAGTACTCTCTTCTATGATCTCATCCATATTCATAGCTACAACTGCCCATATACAAGTGAACTCAAAATGTATATACTCAATCAAGATCTCTTTTGAGCTCTATATTTATATACAAACATGCTTACTTGTGATAGATGATAGATAGATAGATAGATAGATAGATAGATAGATAGATAGATAGATAGACAGACAGATAGATAGATAGATAGATAGAAGCATGGAATCTGGAGTCAGGTATCTTCAAATTCTGGCCTTGCCAGTTATTAGATGTCAGTAAAATGAGAATAATAATAGTACCTAAATCATAAGGTCATTGTGAAGATTAAATAAGATAATATTTATAAAGTGCTTGGTACAGTACCTGGCATATAGTAAATACTTCTTGAATGTTTACTACCAATATAATGTAAACTCAACAAAGGTAATGATATTCATTTCTTTTGTTCATTGCCTAACCCCAAGAGTTTAGACAATGGCTGATACACTTTTTTAAGTATTCAAAAATATTTGTATAATGAATGAATAAATTCATCTCAAATTCAACATAATCAAAACCAGATTATTGACCTTCACTCCCAATGAATACTCTTCAATTCTAGTGTTGTTCACTTCTGTGACTGGCACCTCTATTAATCCAATTATGTGAGCCTACACAACAACGTGTTATACACACTGCATGCAGAGGGTTTTCAAAGCACAAAACTGATCATGCTTCTCACTCTTTCCTCCATAAAACCTTTTTATGGTTTTCTATTCCTTTTTAGATACAGGTAAAACTTCCAATATGGCCACAAGGCCCCTGTATGGTCCGGTTAGTATCAGCATCTCCACACACCATGCTCCCCCATCACTAACCGCATTCCAGTTCCATGCTGCTTCTTTCAGTTCTTGTACTCACTATGATTCTTGTTTTAAGACTTTTGCACATGCTGTTCCCCCTACCTGAATAAGACTTTCCTCCCCTCTTCATCTAGCAAACTCCTACTCATCCTTCAAATTTCAATTTAACTGTTACTTCAAAGAAAACTTTCTTGAGCTCCTTAACTAGGTCAAACATATCCATTAAAGGCATTCATAATACAATTCTGTTTTTCTTTCTAGAACTGTCACAACAGCAGTTTTATAACTGTTTTGTAACATTAATAACTGCCTCTCCCTCTGAATTGTGAAATCCATATGGACTGGGAACATGTCTACTTTTGTTTAATATGGTAGCTTTAAATAATAGGATAGTGTCTGGAATATAGCAGGTGTCAAAGAAATATTCACTAAATGAATAAGATAAAATTCAAGTAATGATAGGATTTAAGAAGAAATACTTCTTTGAGAGAGAAAAGATTCAAGTCATGATCAGCATTTGAAAAATAAAAAGCTTTCCATCACAGTATCTTTGTAAGGAATTTGGTATTACATGATCCATATTTTTCCTTCAGATTCTCCTTACAGATTGCAGAATATAGTCTCTTCTCTTTTATTTCTTCCTTATTTTCTTTTGCTGAATTTTGGCTTCTCCATTTGTCCCTTAATGTTCTACCACTGGGTTCTACAAAATCTTTTTCTCTTCCAAGCCAGGAAAATCATCATGATGTCTGTGACTATATCTAACACCTAGTGAAAATGGTACCAAATCTCAACTCTTCAATCAAGATCTTGTTGAGAAGGCTTCATTTTCCAACTGCCTAATGACATTTTCATTTTGATTACCCACAGACACCTTAACATTAATATGCCCCAATATAAAAAACAGTATCTTCTGTCCCTAACTTGTCTGCCTTCTATATTGCTACATTGTTATTATTCTCCCTAACCAGGCTCTGCCTCTCTCACCCACAATACCTTTCTCTTTTCCTCTTACCAGAGTTTTGCTCTCACCTCCCCAGTTTTTAAGTCCTGTTCATATATATGAACTTGCTCCTATCCAAAAGGCCATATCATATTTCATTCTTTTTTATTTTAGAAAAGTCTTAAATCTACAGAAAAGTTATTAGTAGAAAGTTGTCAACATGAGGCCCCATTAGCCCCAAATACTTTAGCTTATCTGCCCTATAAACAGGACTTTGTCCTACAGAGCAACAATGTAACTGTCAAACTCAGGAAACTAAAATTTGTCATTCTTCTGATTCTTAAGTACCACTCAAGTTTTACTAATTGCCCTAGCAATGCTCTTTATAGTAAAAGAATCCAGCTGAGAATCATGTCTTACATTTAGTCACTATATTTCTTTATTCTCTTTCAATCTAAATGAATAGTTCCTTAGTATTTCCTGAAATTTCAAAACTTTGACATTTTGGGAGATTACAGGTCAGTTATTTTGTAGAAAGGCCCTCAATTTGTGTTTTTCTGATGTTTCTACATGATCAGACTCAGGTTAAGCATTTTTGGCAGGAATGTTACAGAGCAATGCTGTGATCTTTTCAACACATCCTGTCAATGCAGGATTTCAGTTTATCTCATTACTGATGATATTCACTTTGATCATTTGATTGATATGGTGCCTACCAAGCTTTTTTTTAATGCAAAGTTACTATTCTTCCCTTTGTTATTAATGAATGTTTTTCAGGAGACACTTTGGAACTATATAAATATTCTAATCTTCATCAAACTTTCGATTTCTTCATTTTATTTACATCAGCATGGATTTTTGGTCTCCAAGTTATTCAATGGTTATAATCTATTACTATTATTATTTTTGTTGTTAAAATCTCCACTGTTTTGGCCAGTGAGAGTCTTTCAAGCTAACTCATCTTCCTTCTTTCATGTCCCCGTCATTCTCTGAGCACTTCGTTCTAACACAACAAGGTACTGCAGGCTATTCTTATGGTTTCACTGCCATGGTCCATAAGCAACCATTACTCCAAAGAGCTCTGGTTTCAGTGGAGATTCTTATTTAAAACTCAAGATCAGAGCTCAAGATGTAGTCAGTGCTATTGGGAGGTTACTGCTCCAGGCCCTCTCAGTAGAGAAATCTAGAGAAAGAATATATCTAAGCATGTATACACTTCCTATGTTTATTTCTGTACCTATATTTACTTCAGTTTCTGTGTACTTACCTATCTGTATCTCTGTATTTAGCAAACCAAAACCAAGAAAACTTTCCAGTTTTTTTCCTTTCCTTATTTGCAATCCCTTATTTAACATAAAGAAACCTACTATTATTCTTAACATATTTACTTATCTAATGATCAGTCGCTGTGAATAAGACACAAACACCTCCCACCACCATAGCCTCCTACCACACACACAACCTGCTCAACTCACTTGGGCTCAAAATCCCGTTCTGGGCAGGTACATAGCACTCTGTGTGGCCATCTCTGCACATTGCTCACAGTCCCGCATCATGACTGGTCTCCCAATAGGGGGTCATCTCCTCACCCCACTCTTGCTTCAACATCCTGTGCTGGATCACTGACAGATACTCCGTTCAGTATTTGATGTCCTGCATCCTTCAGACCATCGCCCAGTAAAGGCACTCGCCTTGGCCTGCACGAGATCCAACACTCTATGCTGAGCCACCCCTCTGCAGAGACAGACTCCTCATCGCACCTACATGTTGCAGCCCAGCTGGCCCCTACCTTTCAGTGTGGACACCTACCTTTCTCAGCCCAACTAATGTCTTCTGTACTGAACTGCTAAGGAATGGAATAGAAAAAAAGAACACTGCATTGAACTTTTTGTTTGTTTAACTTACTTTAAAACTTACGGTTTGGTGATTTGCGGTAAATTTATACACTTGTGCAATCATCACTGTAATACAGTTTTGGAATGCCTCCATTGCCCATAAAGTTCCTCATGCCCACTGGAGATCAATCTCTACTCCTAGCCTAATCCCAGATACATAATGATCTGCTTTTTATCCTTAATTAATTTTCTAGAAATTTCCTGTAACTGGAATCACACAATATATATAGTCTTTTGTGTCTGGCTTCTTTCAGTTACATAATGTTTTTAAGGTTTATCCATATTGTTACATCTATCAGACATTTTCCCTCTGGAATGTTAAACAGCATTCCATTTAATGGCTATATCACATTTTATTTACCCATTCACTAGTGTAGAAACATTTGGATTGTTTCCAGTTGATGTCTACTATGAATAATGTTGCTATGAACAAAATGTGCGTAAGACTTTATGTGGACATGTGTTTTCATTTCTCTTGGGTAAATACCAGTGAACAGCTAGGTTGTATAGTAGATGCATGTTTAACTTTTTAAGAAATTACCAAATACTCTCCGAAGCAGATGTACCAATTTAGTTTCTTACTAGCAACGTATGAGGGTTCTAGTTTCTCTACCTGCCAACACATGATAATGTCATACCTTTGGTTTGTACACATTCTAGTGGGCATATACTAGTATCACTTCTGGTTTTTCACTTGCATTTCCCTGATTGCTTAATGACATTCAGCATTTTCTTATAACCTTATTAGCTATGTTTACATCTTTGGTAAAATGTTTTCTCTCTTCATATCTTTTACCATTTCTATTGTGTTTTCCTGTTGAGTTTTAAGAGTTATTTAAAATTCTAGCAGTTCTTTATTAAATATACTATTTGATATTCTTTTTCCAGTTTGTGGCTTTTCATTTACATGTTCTTAATGGTGTTTTATGAGCAGTATAAGTTTTTAATTTTACTGATATCCAGTATCTTTTTTCTTTTCTGTATGTGGCTGTTTTATTTTGTGTGCAGTCTAATACAAGGCCACAAATATTTTTCCTCTTTTTTTCTTGGGGAGAATTAGAACGTTACCTTTTGTAAGGAGTAATGTTTAAAATATTTTAAAATATGGATATATAATTGCTGCAGCACCCTTTAAGTCTAATCTTTCCTAAAACTATTGAAATACACATTTAAAAATGATTAAGATGGTAAATTGTATGTACATTTACTTTACTTTTTTTTAAATGCCCAGTATAAGTCTGGAATCACCGAGACTAAAATATCAATAGTGGCTTGGAGAGAATGGTGTAACTGAAGTAATGGTGTAATTTTTAAAAATACATTATTCATATTTTCTTCAGTAAAAATGAATTACTCTTATAAGTTAAATAAATATGTTCAGGTAACATATGGATCTCCAACATTAGGAATAAAGAAAAATAAATTCTTCTCACATTGTATCACATTCGCAACTTTATTGAAAATCAGTTCGCCATAAAAATGAAGGTTTATTTCTGGATTTTCCATTGTTACCACTGATGTATACATCAATTCTATGCCAGTACCATGTTGCCTTAATTACCATAACTTTATATTAGGTTTTGAAATTAGGTAGTGTAAGTCCTCCAATTTTGTTGTTTGTCTTCAAAACTGTATTGGCTTTTATGCAAAAAGCTTTTAAAATGGCCCCCTAGTCATCCGGACCCTCCACATTTCCATAACTTTGTGTAATACACCTTGACTAACTTGCTCCTAATGAATGGAAAATAGCAACATTGAGGGGATGTCACTTTCATGACTAGGTTACAAGTACTGACTCTGATCTTTCTACCTTATTCTCTTCCTGGTGAAGCAAGTAACCTGCCATGTTGGAGAGACCTCATCACAAAGAACTACGGCCTTCATTCGAAGAGCTGAATGGACTGAATTCTCATAATCATGTAAATGAGCTTGGAAGTGGATCCATAATATCCATAACCAGCTGTGAGCTTGACAGTAGATCCATAACCAGCTCAACCTTCAAAGGAGGTCCCTGCCTGGTGACATGTTGACTACAGTCTCATGAGAGATGGCAACCTAGACAGTGCCTAGATTCTTGATGCACTGAACTATAAAATAACAGGTGTGTGTTATTTTCAGCTGCTAAACTTTGGGATAATTGTTACACAGCAATAGATAACTAAAAAAATATTCTACACCTGGGAGCCAAAATGGCGGCATGAGTAGAGCCGGGGAAATCTCCACCCAGAAACACATAGATCTATGAAAATGTAACAAAGAAAACTCTTCCTAAAATAGAGACCAGAGGACACAGGACAACATCCAGACCACATCCACACCTGCAAGAACCCAACGCCTTGCTAAGGGGGTAAGACATAAGCCCTGCCCCGGCGGGACCCGAGCGACCCTCCCCCCGGCTCCGGGCGGGTGGAAAGAAACCGGAGCGGTTTTTTTTTTTGGCAAGTTTTGGAATCGATAAAGGGACAGCGATCCTGGTGCTAGGGAGGCAGGTCAGCAGGACCATTGAGCGGGTGCCTGGGACCGGTGCCTGAGAACAAAGAGTATCTCGCGTTTTTCCCTTTTTTTTGGCGAGTGCGTTTTGGAAGCCTTAAAGGGACGGGGACCCGGATGCCAGGTAGGCAGGGAGGTGAGACTGGTGGGCGGGTGCCTGAGACCGGCGCCTAAGGACGGAGAAAATCACGCGTTTTCCCCTTTTATTTTTCTTTTTGGCGAATGCTTTTTGGAAGCCTTAAAGGGACAGGGACCCCAGTACCAGCGAAACAGGGCAGCAAGACTGGTGAGCGGGCGCCTGAGACCGGTGCCTGGGGACAAAGAAAATTGCGTGTTTTTCCCAATACTAGGGAGGCAAAGCGGCGGGACTGGTGGGCGGGGGCCTGGGACCGGCGCCTGAGGATAAAGAAAATCGCATCTTTTTCCCACTTTTTTTTTTTTTTTTGGCAAGTGCTTTTTGGAAGCCTTGGAGGGACGGGGACCCCAATACCAGGTAAGCAGGGCAGCAAGACCAGTGGGCGGGTGCCTGGGACCGGCACCTGAGGACAAAGAAAATGGCGCGTTTCTCCCTTTTTTTTCTTTGTGGAGAGTGCTTTTTGGAGGCTTTAGGGGGAGAGAGACTCCAGTGCCAAGGAGGCAAGGCGGCAGGGCAGGAGAGCGGGTACTTGGCACTGGTGCCTGGGGACGAAGAGGATTATGCGTTTTTCCCTTCTTTTTGGCGAGTGTTTTTTGGAGGCATTGGAGGGATGGGGACCCCAGTGCTAGGGAGGCAGGGTGGCAGGACCAGTGGGGGGTGCCAGGGACCGGCGCCTGAGGACAAACAATATCGCGTGTTTTTCCCTTTCTTTTTTTTTTTTTTGGCGGGTGCTTTTTGGAAGCCTTGAAGTGACAGGGACCCCGGTGCTAGGGAGGCAGGGCAGCAGGACCAGTGAGCAGGTGCATGGGACCGGCGCCTGAGGACAAAAAAATTCGCGTGAATTTTACTTTTTTTTTTTTTTCGTTCTTTTTCCTCTTTCGTTGTTGCTGGTGTTGTTTCGGTTTGGAGAGTGCTTTTCGGAAGCCTTAAAGGGGCAGGACAGGACACTTAGACCAGAGGAAGGGAATCTGGGGATCTCTGGGCACTCTAACCCCCTGGGCAACAGGGAGCACAGAGGCCCCATACAGAGAAAAATGGCCTCCCGGCCGCTCCCCCTACAACGGGCTCCACGATTTTGGAGGAGCAGCCCAAGCCAGGCCACGCCAAAAGCAACAGCGGAGAAAAACTCCATCGCAAACGGGCAGGTAGCAGAAGCCCTGTCTGCACACAGCTGACAAGCATAAGCCACTAGAGGTTGCTATTCTCCCAAGAAAGGAAGGCCACAAAACAACAAGAAGGAAAGCTCTTCCAGCGGTCACTCGTACCTGCTCTGCAAACTATCTCTATCACCATGAAAAGGCAAAACTACAGGCAGACAAAGATCACAGAGACAACACCTGAGAAGGAGACAGACCTAACCAGTCCTCCTGAAAAAGAATTCAAAATAAAAATCATGAACATGCTGACAAAGATGCAGAGAAAAATGCAAGAGCAATGGGATGAAGTCCAGAGGGAGATCACAGATGTCAGGAAGGAGATCACAGAAGTGAAACAATCCCTGGAAGGATTTATAAACAGAATGGACAAGATGCAAGAGGCCATTGAAGGAATAGAAGCCAGAGAACAGGAACGTATAGAAGCTGACATAGAGAGAGAGAAAAGGATCTCCAGGAATGAAACAACACTAAGAGAACTATGGACCAATCCAGAAGGAATACTATTCGTATTATAGGGGTACCAGAAGAAGAAAGAGGAAAAGGGATAGAAAATATCTTTGAAGAAATAATTGCTGAAAACTTCCCCAAACTGGGGGAGGAAATAATCGAACAGACCATGGAATTACACAGAACCCCCAACAGAAAGGATGCAAGGAGGACAACACCAAGGCACATAACAATTAAAATGGCAAAGATCAAGGACAAGGAAAGAGTTTTAAAGGCAGATAGAGACAAAAACGTCACCTATAAAGGAAAACCCATCAGGCTAACATCAGACTTCTCAACAGAAATCCTACAGGCCAGAAGAGAATGGCATGATATATTTAATGCAATGAAACAGAAGGGCCTTGAACCAAGGATACTGTATCCAGCACGACTATCATTTAAATATGATGGCGGGATTAAACAATTCCCAGACAAGCAAAAGCTGAGGGAATTTGCTTCCCAAAAACCACCTCTACAGGGCATCCTACAGGGACTGCTCTAGATGGGAGCACTCCTAAAAAGAGCACAGAACAAAACATACAACATGTGAAGAATGGAGGAGGAGGAATAAGAAGGGAGAGAAGAAAAGGATCTCCAGACAGTGTACATAACAGTTCAATAAGAGAGCTAAGTTAGGCAGTAAGATACTAAAGAAGCTAACCTTGAACCTTTGGTAACCATGAATCTAAAGCCTGCAATGGCAATAAGTACATATCTCTCAATAGTCACCCTAAATGTAAATGGACTTAATGCACCAATCAAAACACACAGAGTAATAGAATGGATAAAAAAGCAAGACCCATCTATATGCTGCTTACAAGAAACTCACCTTAAACCCAAAGACAAGCAGAGACTAAAATTCAAGGGATGAAAAACATATTTCAGGCAAACAACAGTGAGAAGAAAGCAGGGGTTGCAGTACTAATATCACACAAAATAGACTTCAAAACAAAGAAAGTAACAAGAGATAAAGAAGGACACTACATAATGATAAAGGGCTCAGTCCAGCAAGAGGATATACCCATTTTAAATATATATACACCCAATACACGAGCACCAGCATATGTGAAACAAATACTAACAGAACTAAAGAGGGAAACAGAATGCAATGCATTCATTTTGGGAGACTTCCAACACACCACACATCCCAAAGGATAGATCCACCAGGCAGAAAATAAGTAAGGACACACAGGCACTGAACAACACACTAGAACAGATGGACCTAATAGACATCTATAGAACTCTACATCCAAAAGCAACAGGATATACATTCTTCTCAAGTGCACATGGAACATTCTCCAGAATAGACCACATACAAGCTCACAAAAAGAGCCTCAGTAAATTCCAAAATATTGAAATTCTACCAACCAATTTTTCAGACCACAAAGGTATAAAAGTAGAAATAAATTCTACAAAGAAAACAAAAAGGCTCACAAACACATGGAGGCTTAACAACATGCTACTAAATAATCAATGGATCAATGAACAAATCAAAATAGAGATCAAGGAATATATAGAAACAAATGACAACAACACAAAGCCCCAACTTCTGTGGGACGCAGCGAAAGGAGTCCTAAGAGGAAAGTATATAGCAATCCAGCCACACTTGAAGAAGGAAGAACAATTCCAAATGAATAGTCTAACATCACAATTATCAAAACTGGAAAAAGAAGAACAAATGAGGCCTAAAGTCAGCAGAAGGAGGGCCATAATAAAGATCAGAGAAGAAATAAACAAAATTGAGAAGAATAAAACAATAGCAAAAATCAATGAAACCAAGAGCTGGTTCTTTGAGAAAATAAATAAAATAGATAAGCCTCTAGCCAAACTTATTAAGAGAAAAAGAGAATCAACACAAATCAACATAATCAGAAATGAGAATGGAAAAATCACGACAGACTCCACAGAAATACAAAGAATTATTAAAGACTACTATGAAAATCTATATGACAACAAGCTGGAAAACCTAGAAGAAATGGACAACTTCCTAGAAAAATACAACCTCCCAAGACTGACCAAGGAAGAAACACAAAAGTTAAACAAACCAATTATGAGCAAAGAAATTGAAACGGTAATCAAAAAACTACCCAAGAACAAAACCCCGGGGCCGGACGGATTTACCTCGGAATTTTATCAGACACACAGAGAAGACATAATACCCATTCTCCTTAAAGTGTTCCAAAAAATAGAAGAAGAGGGAATACTCCCAAACTCATTCTATGAAGCCAACATCACCCTAATACCAAAACCAGGCAAAGACCCCACCAAAAAAGAAAATTACAGACCAATATCTCTGATGAATGTAGATGCAAAAATACTCAATAAAATATTAGCAGACAGAATTCAACAGTATATCAAAAGGATCATACACCATGACCAAGTGGGATTCATCCCAGGGATGCAAGGATGGTACAAGATTCGAAAATCCATCAACATCATCCACCACATCAACAAAAAGACAAAAAGCACATGATCATTCCCACAGATACTGAAAAAGCATTTGACAAAATTCAACATCCATTTATGATAACAACTCTCAGCAAAATGGGAATACAGGGCAAGTACCTCAACATAATAAAGGCCATATATGATAAACCCACAGCCAGCATTATACTGAACAGCAAGAAGCTGAAAGCATTTCCTCTGAGATCGGGAACAAGACAGGGATGCCCACTCTCCCCACTGTTATTTAACATAGTACTCGAGGTCCTAGCCACGGCAATCAGACAAAACAAAGAAATACAAGGAATCCAGATTGGTAAAGAAGAAGTTAAACTGTCACTATTTGCAGATGATATAATATTGTACATGAAAAAGCCTAAAGACTCCACTCCAAAACTAATAGAACTGATATCAGAATACAGCAAAGTTGCAGGCTACAAAATTAACACACAGAAATCTGTAGCTTTCCTATACACTAACAATGAACCAATAGAAAGAGAAATCAGGAAAACAATTCCATTCACCATTGCATCAAAAAGAATAAAATACCTAGGAATAAACCTAACCAAAAAGTGAAAGACATATACTCTGAAAACTACAAGTCACTCTTAAGAGAAATTAAAGGGGACACTAACAAATGGAAACTCATCCCATGCTCATGGCTAGGAAGAATTAATATCGTCAAAATGGCCATCCTGCCCAAAGCAATATACAGATTTGATGCAATCCCTATCAAATTACCAGCAACATTCTTCAATGAATTGGAACAAATAATTCAAAAATTATATGGAAACACCAAAGACCCCGAATAGCCAAAGCAATCCTGAAAAAGAAGAATACAATAGGGGGGATCTCACTCCCCAACTTCAAGCTCTACTACAAAGCCATAGTAATCAAGACAATTTGGTACTGGCACAAGAACAGAGCCACAGACCAGTGGAACAGATTAGAGACCCCAGAAATTAACCCAAACATATATGGTCAATTAATATTTGATAAAGGAGCCATGGACATACAATGGCAAAATGACAGTCTCTTCAACAGATGGTGCTGGCAAAACTGGACAGCTACATGTAGGAGAATGAAACTGGACCATTGTCTCACCCCATATACAAAGGTAAACTCAAAATGGATCAAAAACCTCAATGTAAGTCATGAAACCATTAAACTCTTGGAAAAAAACATAGGCAAAAACCTCTTAGACATAAACATGAATGACCTCTTCTTGAACATATCTCCCCGGGCAAGGAAAACAACAGCAAAAATGAGCTAGTGGGACTACATTAAGCTGAAAAGCTTCTGTATAGCAAAAGACACAATCAATAGAACAAAGAGGAACCCTACAGTATGGGAGAATATATTTGAAAATGACAGATCCGATAAAGGCTTGACGTCCAGAATATATAAAGAGCTCACATGGCCAACAAACAAAAAACAAATAACCCAATTAAAAAATGGGCAGAGGAACTGAACAGACAGTTCTCTAAAAAAGAAATACAGATGGCCAAGAGACACATGAAAAGATGCTCCACATCGCTAATTATCAGAGAAATGCAAATTAAAACTACAATGAGGTATCACCTGACACCAGTAAGGATAGCTGCAATCCAAAAGTCAAACAACACCAAATGTTGGCAAGGCTGTGGAGAAAGGGAACCCTCCTATACTGCTGGTGGGAATGTAAATTAGTTCAACCATTGTGGAAAGCAGTATGGAGGTCATCAAAATGCTCAAAACAGACCTACCATTTGACCCAGGAATTCCACTCCTAGGAATTTACCCTAAGAACGCAGCAATCAGGTTTGAGAAAGACAGAAGCACCCCTATGTTTATCACAGCACTATTTACAATAGCCAAGAATTGGAAGCAACCTAAATGTCCATCGGTAGATGAATGGATAAAGATGTGGTACATATACACAATGGAATACTACTCAGCCATAAGAAGTGGAAAAATCCTACCATTTGCAGCAACATGGATGGAGCTGGAGAGTATTATGCTCAGTGAAATAAGCCAAGCGGAGAAAGAGAAATACCAAATGATTTCACTCATCTGAGGAGTATAAGAACAAAGGAAAAACTGAAGGAACAAAACAGCAGTGGAATTACAGAACCCAAAAATGGACTAACAGGTACCAAAGGGAAAGGAACTGGGTAGGATGGGTGGGCAGGGAGGGATAAGTGGGGGGGAAGAAGAAGAGGGGTATTAAGATTAGCATGCATGGCAGGGGAGGGAGAAAGGGGAGGGTGGGCTGTACAACACAGAGAGGACAAGTAGTGATTCTACAACATTTTGCTAAGCTGATGGACAGTAACTGTAATGTGGTTTTTAGGGGGGACCTGATATATGGGAGTATAGTAAACATAGTATTCTTCATGTAAGTGTAGATTAAAGATTAAAAAAAAAAAAAGAAAGAAAGAAAAGGGGGATTACTCCTTGATAGGATAAAACTATTGGTAAATCAAAGATCAATGCATGCTTTAAATATCCTTAATGTTGATCACTTAAAGGGTGTCAGATGATCAGCTATGGAGGTACTCTTTTCTGATAATATTCCTTTCTCTTAATAAAAAAAAAAAAAACGCAGTTCCTATGTGCTGACCTCCAATGAGTTCTACACAGTGGTATAGAGGGCATGTCAAAGTGTGGGCAAAGGGTCTGTTTGTTTCTATGCAGAAGATCAAGGCCTAGATTGGATACCCAGAAAATGAACTAAGATACGATATGAGGAGGAGCTTTCCGCATCAGCACTCTCTGGAGGACTTGTGCTGGGGGATGATCATCAAAAAGCCTCCACAGGAATCCGGACGATGCTGCGGTAGTGGCTGCATCCACCCCACCGTTTCCTGGACTGGCCATTGGAATGAGGAGGGAGATGTCTAGGCTGGCATGTGCATACAGTGAGACAACGAATTTGACCGATCTGCACTGTTGGAACTCAACCAGGAGTTGGGAGGGGTGCAAGTTGTAGCACTCCAAAATCTTATGACTATAGACTATCTACAGTTAAAAGAACATATCGGATGTGAACAGATCCCAGAAATGGGCTGCTTTAATTTGTCTGATTTCTCTCAGACTGTTCAAGTACAGTGGGACAATATCCATCATATCATAGACAAATTTTCACAAATGTCTAGGGTGCCTAAATGGTTTTCCTGACTTCACTGGAGATGGATGGTAATTATAGATGTGCTTTGTTTAAGTCACCGTATTCCTATTATGTTAATATGTGAACTTAAGTTAGTTAGTAGTTTAAAACCTATACATGCTTAAGGTACTCTACAAGAAGATATGTCAAAGAAATAATCAATCCTCCCATGTTTTCTTCCATATGCTACCTCTATAGCTTTTCTTCTTCCTTCCTAATTACAACCCTTAAATAGAATTCGTGCCTCATATCGAATTTACCAAGTATCATAATTCCTCCAAGTGGTAAAGACACCTCAAGACAAATGCTGGGCATAGAAGCCACAGGGCATAAATCTGCAAAGAAGTAAAAAGCTAACCTTTTCAAACAATATGGCTTCTCTCTCACTTACCAACTTTACACTTCCCTGTATGGCCCCAGAAGATGACTGGTTAGCCAGAGACGGGTAAGATTCCTCAAGGGAGGAACAACCTAAGACAGGCACAGTCGCAGGGGGGCCATCAGGTGAGAAATTGGGGACCAAGAGAGGTGAGGCTCAGAATCTCACCCTCCTGTTTTGAGAGAAATCTTCTGCATCTGTGGATGTTTTGCTGCCCTTGTCTAGCTTGGATTAATACTTAGTCCACAGGCACACACCTGATCATCTACAATTGCTCTCTTATAACACTAAACTATGCTTTCTACCTTTATCTTGCATCTACGTACCACTTCAGCATTTTACTAAAAATAAAAATAATAATAATAATAAAGGGAGAAATGTGAGATCCAAATATAAATCAAGTATAAAAATCAAACGAATATTCATATTTGATCTGATTGTTTATAGTTCATAATGCGTGATCAAAACTGAAAGTTTCTGTGATGAGTGACCTTGTACTGTTCACCATGTAAGAATTTATTCACTATGTAAGATTTCGTTCACCATGTAGGAACTTGTTCGTTATGCTTCAAAAGATTGGAGACTGACGAGAACTAGGCTTGAGATGGATTAATGATTGTGCATTGAGCATTGACCCCCCTATACAGAATTTTAATGTTGTTAACAACCATTTGATCAATAAATATGAGAGATGCCCTCTCAAAAAAAAAAAAAAATTCTAGGCCTTTTGCGTTTCCATATACTTTTAGAATCAGCTTGTCAACTTCAATGAAAAACTGTTGGAACACTCACAGGGATTAATTACACTGAATCTATAGATCAGTTTAGGGAGTATTAGCATCCTAACATCATATTCTATAATCAATTTATTTACAAGTTAATTCATTGCTGGCAATTTCTTTCAGCAATATTTTATAGTTTTCAGTACATAGGCATTATACCTTTTAGTACTGTATTCCAAAATATGTTATTCATTTTATTGCTACAGTGAATGGAGGTGTTTTTGTAATTTCATTTTGGATTGTTCATTGCTAGTGTATGGAAATACAACTGATTTCTGTATATTAATCTTACAGTCTCTCATCTTGCTAAACCTGCTTTTTAATTCTAGCAATAGTTCTGTACAATCATGGATTTTCTACATGCAATATCATATTATCTGCAAATAAAGACATTCTTTTTATTCCTTTCTAATCCTTATACCCTTAATTTCTTTGTCTTGCTTATCTGCAATGCACAGAACCTCCAAAACAATGTCAAATAAAAGAGATGAAAAAAGACATCCTTGCCTTTTTCCCAGTTTTAGGGAGAAAGCATTCCATTTCACCATTAAGCATGCTATTAGCTCTAAGTTTTTTATAGTTGTCTTTTATCAGTTTGAGGAAGGTCCCTTTTATTTCTAATTTCTTGACAGTTTTGTAGTATGAACAGATTTTACCAGATGCTTTTTTCTGCATCTATTACAATGATCATGTAGTTTTGCCCATTTCTTTATTAACAAGGTATCTTATATTAACTGATTTTGAATGTTTAAGTAATCTTGCATTCTTCATATACTTGGTAACATTATATAATTACTTTTATATGTTATTGGTTTTTGGGGTAATATTTTGTTAAAGATTTTTTGCATCTGTATTTATGAAGAACTTCATATACTTTTAACAAAGAATTCCACTATCAAGATCACAAAATTGAGGTCCATATACCACCTCACTTAAGGTCACAGAAGAAAATATGGGAGAATGATGTCTTACCACAGGTATCTCTGAAACTAAAATAGTGCTCTTTCTAGTGTATCAGTGGTTCTCAACAAGTGCAGACCTGTTCCCCAGAGGGAAAACAGAAATTTGTAAGGAGAGTTTTGATTATCATGATAACTAAGGAGTACTACTACAAATTATTAAGCAGAACAACGGGCAGAAAAAGATCCTAGATATCCTATAAGAATTAAAACAGTCTTATAATAATAACGGCCTTGGGTTCTATATGACTTTAGAATGTTCTACTGGGTATCAGTTTAAGTAGATAACTAGATAATTATCTGATCCTATGCCCCATGTATTTTTTCCTTTTTTTCTTCTTAAGAATGTAATTGCTGTGTAAATTAAGAAAACATGAACTTGATTGTTTAGTACTATATCAACAGTTGTTCACCATTTAGGAAAAATCACATCATAGCCAGTCATGCTGCTCATGGAATACCTCTACCAGTCCAATTTGTAGCTGTCACATTCACAGTGATTCTGTATATACATGCAAGTATCCAAGTACTTCATTATGTCTTTGGTATCATCATGTTGGAGTACTTACTGAGTACTGAAATAAATGTAACTTCTTTTAAATTATTTTCACTTTAGTTATCTTTTTATTAAAGTTTAGGGCATTTGTTGATTAGTTTAATATTATTTACCTAGAAAAGGTTTATTTACTATTAGAAGATAAAATTCATTGATAAGGGAGTATTGTAAAATGTTCATTATATAAAGAGGGTGTTAAATTTGAAAGGATGGAGAACCATTACACTATTTTATGCTACTTCCTAAATTTGTCCCTTTCTCATCATACCTAATGGCACTGCCATAATTAATATTCCTACTGTCTCTTCTGAGGGTCTCTAAACCAGTATCCATCACTTGAAACTTCCCTCCAATAAAATTTTCATGTTGCCAAAGAATATACTGCTTTTCCTTCAAAACCACAGGTCTCCAAGATGTAAATGGTATCAAAATATTTCCGTGGATTCTTATCCTCCTTCAGAAAAAGTCCAAATTCTCAACCACAGTATTTAGGACCTTTTATAATTTACTTTTGTTTTTAGACTTATTTGCAACACCTGCTTACTACATACCCTGAGTTAAAATCATGCTTTCTCTTTGGACTTTCTCAAATTTCAATATGCTATCATGGCAGTTCCTTGCAAAATCTATTCCCTCTTCTGACATGACCTCCCATGGTCATTCCCACCCCATCTTTTGTCTGCTGGATTTCACATACCAGGTGAAATCCTAACAGTCCTGTCCCTCCCTAAATCCACATCCCAGTTCACAGAAACCTGAAAGCATAGCTTCAGATCTTTTACCATATATATTCCATTGTAATGTAATTAATTATATGTATGACTTTCCCATTAAGCTACAATATTTTCAAATGTAGTAATACATTTCTAGACCCAAAAATGAATAATTTTATCATCGGTTCTTAATATTTGTTGATTTAATGGTATTTAATTAATTTTCCATTCTTCTTAAATTATTTTCTGAAATTCTAGACATAGGCCAAAAATATCTAAATATACCTAATGACACTATTCAAATTCATTCCACAAAAAACATTATATTTCTCTTATACATGTTATGGCAGAAATATGTAGCTACACTTGACATTTGTTTACCTTTTAAACAGAATCTCAGCACTTTTTATTCACTTAAAACAGGAAAACAAATTTGCAAGCAAGCCTTTATTTGCCTATTTTTTTCCTTTGCAGAAAAAAAATGTTTAAAAATCAATGACTTCAATGTTCAAGTTCAAATGGAACTATCTAAACATTACCTCACATTGATCAATCTTTATATGTTCTTTTTTATAACCAGAATGAATAAAAATCAAATTTAGAAATACAGAAATTCATATGGTCATTACGCTCTAATGTGGCAAATTATTATAGAGTCAATTTAAGTAAATTCTAAAATCCTATAAAAATGAAAGACTAATTTATCAGATCAAGTAAATCATTTTGAGAGTTGAGGCATTGTTTATTAATGCTTTCATGAAAAAGGTTGACATCAATCTTTATCTACTCACACACAATATCGCATTTTCTAGATGTACTTGATTCATCAAAAAAAAATTTCCTAATGCTGTCATATTTTAAACCATTGGGTCAAATTTAATTCATAGCACTACAGTATAGTAATACAAATAATATTTATTACTACAAGTTTTAAAAAAATTGCCTCAATGTTTTGATTACTAAAATATGCTGTGAAAATAACATCTCACTTTGGCACTAAGAGACACCAATAAACAATTTAATAGCAAAAGGAATATATTTTTATGTAAATTTGCATGCATTTCAAAGTTTGTTTTTGTTCTTTGTTGTCATTTGGTTTTATTGTTTGCTATTTCTATATAGTATTCCTCATTCACAAAAACAGAGAACTGGCGGGGCGGGGGTTGGGAAAGTGAGGTGGTTTTAATTTTTGGACCATCAAATAATGGGGAAAAAAAGGAGGTTTTTCAAAGTAGTTTTTATTTTACAAAAATTAAGGGGGTTCAGGTCACACTACTCCAAAAAGGGCACCTTGTCATATTGAATATTTGAAGCTAAAGGAATTTGAGAGAACAGCAGTAGCAGGAAAGTTGCTCTGACCTGCACCATACCCCGCCCTGCCATTCATCCTTGAAACCCGCCATAAAGTCCTCATGCAAGAAGTGTCCCCACTAAACCTGGAGGAAAGGAGCATCCTTAACTCCAAAGACAAAGGGACACCAAAACAAATCCTAAGAAACAGGCCTTGCTAAATTTCCCCAGTTAATTATTAACAACTACCTCATACTCCTTCACCTATCCTCCACAACTCAACTGTGCACTCTTATCAATCCTACAGTAAAAGTACACAGGCTGTTTCTTTGGGTCTTTATTTCCTTATGAAGGCTCCCATGTCAATACAAAACTTACATCAAATCAAGGCGTATGCTTTTCTCCTGTTTATCTCCCTTTGTCAGTTTACTTTTCAGACACAGCCCAGGACCTTAAGAGGGTCCTTAAGGAAAACTTTCCTACTAACAAAATGACAGTGGTATGGTAGTCTGCTTCTCCATAAATATTGTATTTTAAATTGTATGTATTTCACTTTAAGTTATACAGTAAATTTGTGAAATCGATGCAACAGGCAAAATAACTTGGGGAGTATACAGAAATACACTGATGGTAAACTAAAGTTACTTCTCCAAAACCCCGAATTAAAGAATATTACTAGATGGTTATTTGAAACACAGCAGTATATGCAAGGCAAAATCACAACAAAGATCAACTCTGTATTTTCTTACTCTACGTATAACATTCAAAAAAGAAATATTATTTCAGTTGAATTCAATGACATGAAGTATCGAAATTTCATTAAAATTAATCTTTTGTGATCAAATCAATCCAAATACATGCTCACATGGGACAAAAAGAAGATGTTTGAAGATGTTTTACAAAGCGAAAGTTAACTGTGTATTAAAATTCAGGTAACAATACAGAAGGGGCAGCAGAACAGGTAATCTATAAAGAAAGCATGTTCAGATTCTAAATTCTAAACAGTGGAACAGAAAAATGTTATGTTTGTGTAATTCTATCAAATGCAACTAAAATATCCTTAACACAGTGTTTTTTCAAATTGATGTACTGAAGACTGATGCAGAGACTGTACTTTTCATTTGGCCCATTGAAAAATTTTGTCCATAAATCTCCTGAAGGGAAATTTAAAGGTTATATAATTCAACTATTATCCATTTCATCTAACACAAAAAGATTTTAAACAACAACCTTGACCCACAACTGGCCCATTCTAAGCTGAGACACCTAAATGAAGAAAAAAATTAGCCTGTCCTGAACACCCATACCATGTTAGGAAATCAGACTATTAAAGAGTTCATTTATTAATTCCACAAATATACACTGAGTGCCTATCATATGCCAAGCACTAAAGATATGGCAGTAAACAAAGTTTCTGTTCCCATGAAGAGGCATGGAAAAATTAATTTATATTAGAATGTCATAAAAGGTTCTATGAAGAAAAATAACTTTGCCCTGTTAATGCAGGCAGAGATGCCAATGGATGTACATAGAATGGTCAGAAAAGGCTGACTTGGGAAGGATGAGCTAAAAAAGATGGGCAAAGATGACATGTGATTAAGACCATGGATGAAGAGAGGATGTAAGCTATACTGATACCTAGGTAAAAATGTTCCAGCATGAGGAACATGTGCAAAAGCTCAACAGTGGAACCACGGTAAGTATATTCAAGAAATAGCAAGCAGCTCAGTGAAGTGAGAGTGGAGTGATCCAGTATTAGTCTAGGTCAGATCACCCAAGAGCTTTGTATACTTCAAAAAGATAGTTTA
Organism: Manis javanica; assembly: GCF_040802235.1. Classification (NCBI taxonomy): domain Eukaryota; kingdom Metazoa; phylum Chordata; class Mammalia; order Pholidota; family Manidae; genus Manis; species Manis javanica. The sequence continues at coordinate 196,771,916 of NC_133158.1, read as the reverse complement.
GCTGCAATATGGCATATTATGGGGATAAAGGAATAAAAGTAGTACTGGGGACTATCTATGTCTGTTTTCACACTACAGCAGTGTGTGTGGTGCTCTCATCACTTCACACTGCTGCTCAGCATACTACAGATGACAGCAATGCACTTTTAGTTTGCGTCAAGCATATAAAATATAAAAGTACCATATTTTTTTTATTCTTTATTACCAGTGTTTACCTATCACATTAAAATAAGTAGACTCTGAATGTCAAGCTTTTAAAGGTTCAGTGGTTTGTATATTATTTTGTTTTAGAATTAAATGACAACGCCTTTTATTATGCAATGACACCATATCTGTGATAAAATATAATATACATCAACTTTACCAAATAATTCAATATAATATTACCAAAACACAGGAAAGCATCAGAAAAAATAGAAAATTTAAAACAAATTATCACTAGAGAAGAATTTCTTCACATAAATAAAAATGAAAATAAGGCTATATCCAAAGTAGGTTTTGAGTGTTTACTTATTAGGCAAGTGAGGACAGACATTTATAGTGGTGAGTTAATTAAATAGGATTTGATTTGACTGCCAAAAAGAATTATATCCAGAGAAAATAAACTTGTTTAAGAATATTAGCCTTTTGCTTTGTATGGAAATGTGGGACTATACAAGGTAAAAACATGCAGTGATCATAATAATCCAAGAGAAAAACTATGATTGTTCCATGGCATTTTTTTTTTGTCAAAACATTGGAAATCCTCTTACTGTCAACTAACAATGAACAGGGAAATGAAAAAAATTGCAAAACTAATTGTATTTAATATACAGTAGTGTGGTGATATGCTTGACACAATTTAAAACATTAGAAAAATTGACAAAATGTTTTGTAAAAAAAACTTTTAAAAGAAGTTTGAACAGTGAAAAGAAAAGGGCATTAGCCTTTCAATGAGAAAAGTCGTTCAAGGAGTTGAGGATGTTGAGATCAATATCAGTAGACAACTAAGAAACAAGGCATACTATTTCACAGTTTTCCTTGGCTCTTGCTGCATTAACATGTTACCTATGCTGTTGAGCTGTTTATCCAACAACTCAGTAGCAATTCTGAAGCGACTGAAGAATTATCCTTTGTGAGTCGCCTGCACGGAACAGCTATAGGGAAGGAATGTTTTCAGAGAAGCTGAGAAAAAAAGCAATTTAGTACACACACACAATGTGGTATCTCCTAAGATGTGTTCAAACTGGTGGTAAAAATACATGTGGAAGAGAGAATGGCTAAGCCTGACAAATGTATGAAGCTTATGAAAATGGAAGGTGTTTTTAGCTTGTGGTTAATCGTTATTTATTAGCAGGTACTTTGCAAAGAATATGTGGATCTATCATGTAATTCTGAACTAAGAATGTCAAAGATGAATTTTGTTCACTCTCATGGACTTAACCACCATTAGTGCTGTGAATTTTTGTCAAAAATACAAGTTGAGCATACGAATCTGCCCCATTTTGTAATGTGGAAGTTTAGCAGTGGTGAAGAGATTTTTTTTTTTTTAGTTCAAGGTCAAGATTGAATTTTTTCTAAAGGAGAAAAACCACCTTTGACCATTATTATCCAATACTGGTTTTAGATAATAGCTTCTGCTTTAGACTTGATAATATTTCTTAATAAATTCAACCTGAATTATAAGGCAAACAGCCCTTCTATGGGAAACAAAGTCATTTCAATAAAAACACTATTTGAATCACAATCAATAGCAAGTTGTTTTATATACTTGGTGTTGTTAAAACCTAAAATAAGAAGTGAGATCATCATTGCCACACAATTTGCAGCATGTACATTTTCCAGCTCAAATTCCAGTCCCAGAAGTACTTTTCAGACCTCTATGGACGAGCAATGGAAATTTCCTATTTCAAATTCCATTTAACTGTACAGTTGAGAAGCTTCCACTTAATCTTCAATTGGAAGTCATTAATCTGCAAGGTGGTATGCTCAAAGGGTAAATATAGAAAAAAATCTAATAGAATTATACAAATGCCTTCTAGTAGATAAATACACTTTAGCACATATTACGTCCATGAATTCATATCAGTATTTGGTAGTAATTATGGGAAGAGATCTTTTGAACATGAAATATATAAAGTCTCATTACAGACCACATTAACAGATAAAAATTTGCAATTGATTTTGATAGGGAACACTAACTTTGAACCCCAATTAAGTGAAACATTACTTCCCCCCATGCTGAAAAAAAATTAAAATGCTATTAAAGAAAATTGTACTCAATAATTACTAAAAATATGAAGAAACTTTTTTTTCTCATGTTACAGAAGTAACTATATAATAAGATCTTCGCTCTGTCTTGACTTAAAAGCCTGAAATGGTTACTATCTGGTCCTCTATAGAAAAAGTGTGCTAACTCCTAACATAAGAGAGCAATGATTTTTGCTCTGGCTCAGGCAAAGTAGATGATGATAGATGTTCAGATTCTGGGTGTATTCTGATGGAAGAGCCAAATAAAAGTACCTGACTGATACAATGTGTGGTGTGAAAGAATGAACACAAAGACAACTTCAAGGGTTTTGGCCTGAGCAATCAGAATGATGGAATGATTATTAACAGTTATTGCCATTAAATGAGAAGGAAAGACTGTGAATAGAACAGATTAAGGAAGGTTCAGTTTTGACATACTAAATTTGCGCTATCTATCAAACAGACAAGTGGAACAGACAGCTGGATATGGAAGTGTGGAGCTCAGGAGCTAGAGTGTATGAGCTAGAGATGTAAAATTGGCAAACAGATGGATTTTTAAACCTTGGAAGTGAATGAGGTCACCAGCAGTTCTGGATAAATAGAGAAGTGTTTTGAAAACTGAGCCCCAGGGCATTACAACATTCAGACTTTAGGAAAGTGAGGATGATCCAGCAAAGGTAACCGGTTGCAGAGTACTGTATAATGAGGTGAGAGATTATGCTGTCTTGAAGCCAAATGAAGAAAGTGTTAGAAGGAGAAAAAAATGATCAACCATGACATATGTCAATTAAGCAACAAAACACAAACTATATACTTATCCAAGGCTTAGGCAAAATAATAAAACAGAATGGAGGACAGAGTCTGGTAATACCAGAAACTTTTCCTTTAGTGTATTTATTAGTAAATTCAGTGGGTTTTAGTACAGATGACCCAGCTTCCGGTTTTCCATCATGTGCATAAGGCCAGTTTCAGAAACCTTGGTAAATGTCTTGCAGGATGTGCCAATATACATGTATCAAAAGTTAGAAATATTCATGTTCTTTAACTTAGTAATTCTATTTCTGGGACTTGATCCTGAAAATTAATCTAAAAGAGGTATATATTTTATGACTAAAGATAAAGGTCCTTTTCCTTTACACGTTACACTGAACCACTCCAAGTTCCTTAAAGATGTGATGCTGAACATATCTCTGGCATCACACTCAGCCTACTTAAGGAAGTCATTTAGTCATTATTTTCAAAGACATCTTTATATCCTAGGTATTTCAATCTATTACTGTGATTTATCATACTGTATTATACTTATTTACATATGTTTCTCTTCTACTGGCAAATATCCTTCCTGAGAGCAGAGTCCAGGTTCAATAAATGTTTATTGGATTCAGTTGCTAAATGAACAACAGAAAGTGTAAGTAGCACCCTGAAATCGGAGAGTAGGATAGAAAATTCAAAGGGATAGAAAGAGTTTCCTAGACAGAAGACTTAAGAGAGTCTTTGCACAATAAAAAGTGCATGACACAGAAAAGGGCAAGACATGGTATCTGGCTTAAAAGGTATTTGTCTCCGTATTGGGAAAACAAATAACTAATTCAATGTTCTGAAAAACTAGTATTTTTGCTTTTTCTAGAACACAGGCAAAAGTACAGGAGTAACAGAAAAGCAAGAGCTACTAAAGGAGTATCATTATTTATGGGCTAGGAGAAAGTGAGCAGTGAGGATAACTGAGCAGAAAAGCATCAAAAGAGGTAAGAAAGTAGAAAAGAGTATGGGGCAGAAACTAAAAGAAAACAATTTAAGAAGGGCGTGATCCACTCCAACAAATGTCATAAACAAAACTCCGCATTACAATGCTTTGGACAACCAAGAAATCTCAGGCCTTCTAACCAGAGCAGATTTTAACACATTGCAATACGCTGAGAAAGGAATAGGATGAGGAAGCAGAAAGTTTAAAACTCTTAGAGAAACATGACTTTCAAAAAAAAATAGAGACTATCCAGGAGTCTTTCTCAAAGGCACAGTATTGGTGCTTGGTGGAAAGGGTAATTCCTTTTCCTGAATACTGTCTTAAGGATATTCATTTCCCTGGATTCTAACAATAAATATCTGTAAGCTTTCCCCTCATTGTGACAACTAAAGACACCCCCATACATTTCTAAATGGCCCCTGGAAGAAGAGAGTACTGCCTTTGACTGAGAACTTTTAAATGCTCAAACAAGAGTCCCTTTCCCAGGAGACCATCTTTTATAAGTTAAAAAGAAGATTGCTAGTTCTTCGGAAAATGTTGGAAATACACTTAAAAGAGAGAGTAAGTTTGGGGAATATTCAAAGGATTTTGTACCAGAAGGCCTCTATTTCCGACGTTGAGCTTATCTGCTAGGAGAACCTCATACTATAGTTTCAAGTAAGGCTTTCTGTTTTCTTCACATCAAATTTCATTTGAGAGATATCTTTTTTTATTACTTGTATTTACTAAACACTCATTCCCTAGACTTTTTCATCTGTCCTCTACTATCTCCAAGCTATCAGAGCAGTTCTAAGATAACTAGTACCTTCTTGGTTGCCAAATCTAAAGTACTTTTCTTAGTCAATTTTATTTATCACCGCATAGCACTGGACATGTTCCTTCTTAAGACCACTTACTCTTCTACCACTGCCCTACTTTAGGGTATTTGACCACTCTTGAAATACTAAAACACCTGTCTCAGCCTTCCATTTAACCTCTTCCAACACTTAATCCATATTTTACAGAAGACAAGATCACCTTACCGAAACAACGTTCTGAAGTCATTTCATGGCTCAAAAATTTTAAATGGCTGATGACATAAGACCAAATTTCTTGTCCCCAAAATTTAAGATCCTTGACAGTCAAGTTCTAGCCTTTTTCTAATCTTAGTTCCCATCAATCTACTTTACAAATCATTCACTCTAAATAAACAGAAATGCTGAGTATTCTCTGTACATGCTTTTCAAGTTCTTCTCTATGTCCCTTCAATTATCTTCCTTCTAAAACTAATGCCTTTCTGTTGCATGATCTTAAATTCATTTCTTCCTCGTATGGTGGATCATACCTCCTAAATGAAATTTTCCCTTATCTTACAGCTGTAAGCAATGGCCCTACCCTTCTTCTCTTCAAAAGCACCTTAAGCATACCTTTTTTACATCACTTTCAAATCTGTGTTACACATTTTCAAGTAAATGTCTTGTCTCTCCTATGTATTTCATTAACAGCCACTATTTACTAAGAATTAATACTAGACAATTACAAATATCACACTGTATCCTCTCAACAACTCTGAGTTATATGAACATTCATAAAAACAGAGGTTCAGAAATTAAGAAAACATAGCTTAGCAAATAAGTATTTTTAAATTAATAAATGATTATTCCAAAACAAAGTATCATTCATCTTGTTTACAAATTATATATACAAATGTTTCACTTTAAATGAACAAAAAGAAGAGCAACTTTAATAAAAACTATGTAAGAAAAGAGCATTTAACAGATAGGAGAGTATATTCAAATACAGTATTAACAGTTACAATTTACTCTTAGCACTTGGCACTTGTTACTCACCAGGCACTGTGCAGAGCATGTTCCATGTGCTGTTACTTTATATCCATCACCATAACAATACTTTAGAACAGACATTGTTTGACTGACCAAGGGTTAGGGAGGTTAAGTCACTAGGTCAAAGTCCCAGAGCCAAAATACACAGAAATTTGAACTTCCTGACTTTAAAGCCTTTATTCTAGGGTAATTACTGAGAAAGCCCAAACATCCTAAGCCTAAAAGAAAAAGAAATACAAATTTGGGCACATATTTCCCTTTTTTGTTTTATTAATATTAAGAAGAGGATATCTACCAAGTGTGATATGCTTATAATAACTGAGAAAAATCCTATTTTTCCTAAAACTCCCCTGCAGATCTGGGGGGCAGGACCAAAAAAAAAAAAACACTAAAAATTGTTATTTAAGGTAATATGTACTTCTAGAAAACAAGATGTATTAAGTGACAAAAATACCAAATACAGTAAGAAATCTCAAAAAAAAAAACACTGAACATTGTAAATATTTTTAAATACAGCTATAGAGTTAGCAAAAGGATACAAAAAGTGCATAAATTACATGAACTCAGTCATGCTAAGACTTTCTGTGAAGTTTCTGGTCAGATGGTAACCTGTTAATATTTTATCTCTTTATTAAAATACTATAGAAAAATAAGATCTACACTAGCAAAACAAAAATTTAACTGCCATGAATATTAGTATCACTCACCATCATGTTTTACTTCATTATGATAAGTAAACTAACCAATATCATAATCTTTCCAAAAACTCATTAGAACTCTCAGAGAGAGCTAAAGAGGAAAACCACGTCTATTATTACTGTGACTAAATGGGACTAATTCTCATGAGATAAAGTTATGAATTAAGTGAAGCTCAGAACACTAAGAAAATTTGTGGGGAGAGAATGCAAATAGCTCCCTAATTATCTACGGCCTATTAACAAGCAAACCTTATTACTTCAAATTAAAACCCTCTTAAATTTTACGGCAAAAGTTCATTGAAATGTTGAAAATTATATGCTAATTATTATACTGTAAAGTACATGTTTAGTATGTAGTTTACTATAGGCTCAATAAATAATAGAACATCAAATTCTAGGGGATACAGTGACTAATTATTTTACTAAACAGAAAACACAGCGTGGTGTGGGCTCCTGCTATAAATTCACAGAGCTACAGTAGTAGAACATCCCACTAAACGCCGGTTCCACACGGATAGAGGCACGATGATTCTGCTAAACACTGAATCCCCAGAACCGGCACAGTATCTGGCACAGGCAGGTACTTAAAATATATATTGAATAAATTATTTGGGGGGATGAAATATATATTTGGTGATGAATTTATACTATTCACTTTCATGTTCTGGAGTTCAGTGTTATCACACAGTTCATTTATGACTGGTTTTTGTAGCAACTGCCATACTTACTAAAGATTTTTAAAACTATTTATGTAATCACTTATTTTATATTCTAGTATCTCCATGATGGCCTAGACCAGTTTGTCTTGTTTCTAACTACATCATAGTACCCAGCACAAATCAAGACATCAGTAAGCATAACTATGCATGCAGACAGGCATTAAGGAGGACTTATTGTGGCGACCATTTTGCAATATGTGCAGTATTATGTTGCATGCCTGAAACTAATGTGTCAACTATAACTCAAAAAAGAAGTCAATAAATATTTGTGAAAGCAGTAAGTAAATGAGTGACACATGAACAAAAAAGATGTTTACTACAGATTGCAATTTGCTGGGACATCCTACTCTTCAGCAGTCTACCGTCTAAAGAACAATGAGCCTACAGATACAAATGATACAAATCACAGAACAACTTCCATGGACAGCTCTTTTCTTTTAAACGAGGACCCCCCCACCCTGAGTGATTATCATTTTCATATTTATGTAAGATAGGAGAGAATCTCTTAGTCTATTAAATATCCAATCAATATTCAATCTCCCTAATTGTCTCATTTTTTATTTATTTACAGTTTTTTTTTAATCAGGCTCCAAATAAAGCCCATATACTGTGCCTGCTGAGATATTTCTTAATTCTTTTATTTTTACAGTTTTGGTTATCTATTTATTGAAGAAACTGAGTTGTTCATACTATAGATTTTTCCACACACTGGATTTTGCTGATAGCACACTTGTACCATCATTTAACATGTTCCCCTTCCCCTTAGTTTCCCATAAACTGGTTGTTAGATCTCTAGCAGCAATGTCCAGTAGGAATATAGTGCAACCCTTACATGTAATTTAAAATTTTCTAGTAGCCATATTTAAAAAGGGAAGAAATAGGTGAAATTAATTTTAATATAATTTAACCCAGAGTATCAAAAATTGTATTTCAACATATAATCAATATAAAAATATTATATATTTTACATTCTTTTTTTCATATTTTCCTCATTTTAATTTCATTCCAAATCCAGTGTGCATTTTACAATTTGGCACAACTCAAATTGGATTAACAGTATTTCAAATGCTCAAAAGCCATATGTGACTAGTAGCCACCATAAAAGAGTACACAGATATCAAGACTGATGAAGTAGGGGTGTTGGACATATGCCTGTCTGTCTCTCTTTCTGTGATGTTAATATTGGCCTGTGAATTCTGGAGTCCATTGATTAGGGAAGTGCACATAACATTTTACATAGTAGTTTTAGTAGCCATTGATGATCACACGCAGATCTCATTTTGCTATTCTATTATTCCTTCATTTATTATGTGCAACTCTTTAATTAAATACTTCTTTCATCAATGTGGTTAGTATGAGGCACCATTTATACAGGAAAATGAGATATATTTGTGATTTTTTTTCCCATAATAATAAGTTTGGAGAATTATATAGATTGGTTCCCTAAAAACCTCTGAAGGTAACCAATAAAGATTTTTTGTGACTATAATTATGAACTTAATAGATTTAAATATAATTTGCTGTACTTCAATATCATACACTTATTTTTCATTTAGAGTTTCTGATTGTCCCATCTTTGGCCAGTGGAAAATTCTTCATTTTAGCTCCTGAACTCTTTTTTACTTGACACCAAGACCTCTGATAGCTCCCTGGCTTTCTGGTATGATAAGTGGGTGCAGAATGATCTTGTCAGGCCTGGCCTGAGGCTGGCATTTCTCCAAGGATCCTTGATATTTTTTACTGGAAAATGGTATTTAGATACCATAATCTGGATTCAAAGATGTTTACTGCTATCATATTGCTTGTTGTTTCTAGGGCATTCCAGTGAACAGAACTGTAAAAGATACTTTTTAATAAAGCAAATAGCAGTTTATACAAATATTTCAATTCAAATTTAGGATAACAGAATTTTTACTTCCTCGATTTTTATATATTCTCCTGTTTTCTCTTGCTTTGAAAAAATCTTATTCCCAAAGGCATTAACATAACTACTAATTTGTCTTGTTTTGGTTTTAATTTTAACAATGTATCTTACTTACCCAGTATATCTAAAATACCATCATTTCATCATGTAATCAAAATAAAAATTTATTAATGATATATTTCACATTTCTTTCATAGTCTTTTGAATCCAATGTAAAATTTAAATTTATAGCACATTTCATTACTACTTTGTTTTGAATCATGTACTCATAATGATATCACAGATCACATCTGAAACTCAACAAGTATTTGAGAAATAAGTGAGAATAAAAAGGCTGCCATTTTTTAGAAAAGTGTAAGAATTCAGTTCAAAATAACAATTCCAATATTACTACTAACAATATGATTTCCAAAAAGTTTAATATTTCTTTGTAGCTAATTTTGGTCATTAGCATATGTGTGTTTGTGGGGAGAGAGGGGCAGATCACGAGAGGAAGGAGTCCTTAATAGAAATCTTCAAATTCCTGTGATTTAAAGTCACAGGAAAAAAATCTCTAAGTAGTATACAATATCCAACTGGTTTCTTTAATTTGGCTTTCAAATTAACCATTAATTGTTTAAAAAAATCTTTATAATTATGGATTAAAAGTCTAATGTACAAAACAAGGTACATTCAGAAAAGGAGGGAATCCTTTCAAACTCATTCTATGAGGTGAAAATCATTTTAATACCAAAACCAGGCAAAAGACACTACAAAAAAAGAAAATTACAGACCAATATCCTGATGAACAGAGATCTATTATCAATTTTGTCTTTCTCTATCCCCTTAAAATCATTTTATTAGCTTTTAGGTTTTGATTTTTTTAAATATAAGCAAATACAAGTATAGTTATATTTGTCACCCCCTTCCTTAGACAGATGGTAGCAAACTGTACATCTTTCCTCTACCTTGTTTTGTTTATCCTGATGACCATTACTAAAATAGTTTATAGAGATATTCCTCCTCGTGTAGATGTGCAATGGTTAATTCAATCCTTTTCCTATTGTGTGGATATTTTGATTACTTACAGTCTTTTGCTATTACCAAGAGTGCTGTGATGACCAGCCTTGATGTAACATCTTTTCCATTACTTTTGCTATGAAATCTTCGAAGTTCCTAAAATTGGAGCTGCTAGGGAATAAGTGTGTATGCAACCTTGCTAGATTCTGCTAAACTGCCCTCTGTAGGAGTTGTACAAGTTCATATTTTCTCTAGTAATGTATGCCTTCTTAACACTCCAGGAGCATTGACTCAAAAATTGTCATATGTTAAAGCAAAAGTTTGACGACAAGATATACAAATATGCTAGAAATAGCCAGTATGCTTCTTCAATTTTTCATATCATTGCCAAGAGCAACACTTACCTATTTATTCCACTCAGGAGAGACATAGCCAGCAATGTTAATGAAAAGTTACCCTTGAGGATTAATATTTTGATCTAATGATTAAGTTTCCATATGATTTCAAAACATCAAGGTTTATTCAATAAAAATCTTAGTGAAATGAAAGAAACCTCAAGAGTTTCCAAATAGCTATTCTCCAAAGATTCTATATTGATATATTGTTTAGGCAGCTATTTATCATCAACAGTTACTCCTCAAATATTTTATATTTTCTCCTCTTCCTAAATTGAAACTATCTTCTAGTTCTTTCATTTTGGGGAGAGGCGATTATGATGATAAGATTTTGCCATTTTTTGCTTTTGTCAAATTCCTCACCTCTCTGCTTCCAAAAATATCTGCCATTTGCAGTCCACACCACCAATTCTAATTGTAGCTGCCTTTGTTGCTAAGATCCATTACCCCTTCTACTTGTTTGGTTTTTATTTTTGGTGTTGCTTTTTATCTTCTACCATGCTTCTCAACTTTCCGTATGAAGAGCTAGACTTTCTACTACAAGCATCAGCCAAACTTTTCTTTTTTATCTAGTTGCAAAATGATGAATTACATACAATATCCTTCCCAGGGATGTTCATTTCTAACTGAGTGCTTGGATGTTGCTTCTACATGTATCAGAGAAGGAGTTATTTTGTTTGTGTTTCTGTGTTGTTGTTTCCAACTATTGTTATATCCAGGAATTGCATAAGGTTAGTCTTGAAAGTTTACTGCTGCTTTTCTTATAAAATATATTAAGAATATATTATGAAAAAGTAATTTTGTCTGTTTTACTCACTACTAGATACCCAGTACTTAGAATAGTGCTTGCTTACAGAGGTATTCAATATATAATTATTGTAAATACTTACCTACTGAATGAACAAATAAATGTGCATTAAATATAAACAACAGAAACAGAAACAGTCTCTTCCTTTACGGAACTGCTAATCTGGTTGGGGTAGGTTTTATATATATATATATAAAGTCAAATATGCAGCATCAAAGGAATAATGCTATCAATGTTATAAGAGCTCATAAATTCATACCATAACCCAGTGGAAGAATTCCTATTCACACTGGGACTTTAATAAAAAGTTGGATTCAGACATAAGTACAGAAGAAAGATGTACAGGTGGATAGAATAACGTGTACAAATACACAAAATCAGGAAACGATGGGCAGCAATCCATGAGAAGATAGGCTTTACTGATGAAGGAGACAGGTTGGTTTTTTTTAAAACAAACTACACTCTAAGCTTGAAGTGTACTTTAGAAGAAAATACGTAATTTTTTCATTATGCTTAATAATTATGCTAAAATGCACTAGGTAATAAAAACAAACTTAAGACTTGTAGTAATAACAAACTCTATGGGTTATAATTTTGCTATTGATGTGACTTGTTTCTGATATGTGGAAGCATTTAACATTGCATTTATATGTAAAGTTACAGAACAGCAATTATTCTGAAGATATATACTTCAAATTAGAGAAAAAAAAAAGTTCCCAAAGAACTTGGCTTTAAAGTCAAAAATTCCCTCATAGTATGCTTTTCTCAGAACACTAAAATTAATAATTTAAAAAGTGATTTTAGTTTTTTTACATATAACAGAGAAAAATAAAGTACTGTTTTATTTCCCCAAAATACTGAATACTTTATACATTAACTTATGAATAACTAATACATGTATGCTTACTATGTCCCAGATACTATTCTAAGTGTTTTACATGCATTTATCACAGAACTAATAATATAAGATGTAACAGTTTGCTTTTTTAAAGTTATTCTCTTAATAATTTCATGGTGCTTAGTTCTTACATCTAATGTTTTATGTGCCATTATTTTGCTTTTACTGCAAAAGAAAGATCTGGCTCCCAAAGATAAAGGAGATTTTTGGTAAATGGTGAAGGTAAAGAAATAAATGACCCACTTGGCTAGTGTGTAATTACACTGCCTGAGATTGTAACAATCTATCACATGAAAGAGGATGACACCACACTAAGGGGTGAGTCAAAGGAGATAGCCTTTGACTAACTACGGGACCCCGACGATCGATACTCCACAGATAGCATGCTCTCAAAAACAATTGAATTCTAAAAAAGTTTGAAAATAGATTCTCCCCTTCTTCTGATACTGATCAGAGACCTATCTTGACCTTATTCTGAGAGTGTAATACTTTTGCAAAAAGGTATATGAAACACATAAATCCTTTCTATCTCTAGATTGTTCTTTCAAATGGATATTTAACCCATTTCTATTTCAATGACACTCCCACAAGCTAAAAACCTACTAATATCCTTATTTCTTTATTATATAAATATGCTTTTTCAACTAGCTGTTACCAAGTTATAATAGTTAACATAAAACCAGTAAATATCCTGAAGACTGAAAACACAAAAAATCTAACAAAAAGTCAAATTTCCAAATGACACTTGTGGTAAAACCTGATACCTAATAAGTAGCAAATGATTTCACTATGTAAAAACAAGCATAAAGAACCAAAGTAAGGAAATTTTAAGTCCATAAAATATAAAATGATTACCTTAGAGAATCACATTGGACTTACCTTACTGCACTGTGTCATACTTTATTTTAAATCCTTACATTGTATTTCAGAAGAACTCCAACTATCTTAAAAATTTATTAAATTTATTCAACTAAATCAAAAGGTATAGTCCTTCCCTTTCAAATTAAATCATATAGAATTTCCAGAGTTAAGGTATAATGAGAAAGGCAGGTTTTAGCTAAAACACACTTCAAAATCTGAAAGATAATTAAATGGAAAACAAAACCTAACCTAAATTCCAATAATTTTTTCTTTTCACATAAGCTAATATGAGGACAAAAGTAATGTAATCCATGAAAGATCAAAAAATATAATGTGAAAGGTTATAAAATGAAACTTTATAGGAAGCTTAAAATTTATATTGATACTATAATATCACTATGGAGGAGGATCACCGAGTGAATACATGAAAGCATCCAATTAGTACAAAATGCCATTTTGCAAAAAAGAGAGGATACTACTTGAAAACACAGTGTATCTATCACCTCTACTCCACAGGCTTGTTGCAATATGATCCCTCCCAAAGTATAAACTTGTTAGGGCAGTAGCATCACCTGGGGAACTTTAAAAAATCCAGATAGATTGCCAAGCCTCAGACCAATTAAACCTGTGTGACTGTGATTCAGGCAACAGGATTTTTAAGGGTTCCCAAATTCCAATATGCAGACAAGGCTGAGAACTATTGGTATATGGTATAGATCTGTTTGCAAAGGTTTGAAAGAAGTAGGCAAAAAGAAGTGATGCATGTTAAGAAAATTGGAATACTGCTTGATAACAAGGATGATTCTAGTTTACTCCAAAATTCTGAAGGATAAAAAGGAGTTGGATTAGTGGAAAGCCCCCACAAACCTTATAAATTAGCAATTTAATTAGATTAACAGATTCTTCTGTTAGAAATGCAAATATAACTTGAATAAATTTACTGAATTGTTCATATGTGTACCTTGGCATAATTAAACAAAATTCAATTTAGCTAAAATAAGTCACACCTGGTCATGGAAACTGTGATTGCCTGGAGGGAATTGGTCACTTTAGAAAAGAAAGGGACCTCGGGTGTAGATTTTGAATTTCTACAGAAAATTTCAAAGGACCTGTGTGAAGGCAAAGGGGTCTACACAAGATCAGGGTAAAATAAGATGGCAAAAGCATGTCACATTGATGAGAAAAGGTATGCTAATGAGTATCATCTCCATTATTGCCTACAAAACTGTGTTACAGTGGCAAATATGATGTAAAAATACTAGAACTATTTTGAGTATAACAAATTTCATCCCTGAATAAGGAATTTATTTCTGTGTCACTAGTTCAACTTAGGATACTTTCACCCAACCTTCCCCTCCTGAAAAAAGAAGAAAAATAAATAAAAGTATAAGAAGAAAAATCCATACATTCTCAAGTCAATGTTCTTTCCTTCCTTCAGTGTCAAAGATTGAATACTCAGTATATGCCAAGTTACAAGTCCAAGGATTGAGAATAAAAATGAGTAAATTATGGTTTCCCATTACCCAAATACCTTTCAGCATAGTGGGAAAAACAGAAAATGTATACCAGAATATAGTGCTACTGGAGGAGGTCATAGAGAAGACGTGACCACGGTTGACCCATCAACTAGAGCTGGGCAGTCAGAGCCTCCTTATTCCGGGTCTTTTTCTTGGGTGTACACTCTGCACACTGTTCCCTCACAGGAGCCACTTCAAGGACGTGGCCTGGAGAGGTTAATGTGTTAGTGAGATCATACGGACAGTACACATTGCTGAACCCCATTAAGGCCTCTACAAAAACACTCAGGATTCTAGAGGAGGGGTATGGAGATCTCTATATTCCAGCAGCTGCCCAAGATAAGCCTAATATGTAAGTCCCCTTGCTTTCAAACCTGCCACCTGCAATTTGGTGATCTCCTGCTTTCTTCAATCTCTCCTTGTTTTCCATGTACAGGGACCAAATCCAAATGTCATCCAGGAAACTCCCAAGGTTGGGAGCCAATAAGTGTTTTGATACATACATACATTTATCAAGTGCCATGGTAACACATATGAGCAAGGAAATAATCTACAAGTTAATACTTCTGAAAAAAAAGAAGAAGAAACAAAAGGCTGGCAGAGTACATAGAAGCATTACATTTCAGATGGGTTTTGAAAGATAAACAGGAACTCACTAAATAGATAAGGTGGGAAAAGTATTGAAGACACAAAGAAGAACATGAAAAAAGACAAAGAAAAATGTTCCTGGAATGCAAGCTGCCTGGTGTGGCTAAAGAGATATGGAAAAGATGCAGGGCAAGGCAGGTTTGAGGATGGGCACTAAGGAGCCTGAATGTCACCTCTTAAGACTTTTTTAAAAGAGACTGAGTTTAATAACTATGGAGGCTGCAACAGTGTTAGAGACAGAGGGCAAGGAAACCAATTAGTAGGTTACTCACAGACTTTTATAACCAAGAATATTTCAATGAATCTAGGTTATAATCAAAACCAATTATTATAATGGGCTACAGATAGAGATAATATAAACAATGGAAAGCTGTTCTGATCTCAGAATAGACCCTGGAGTTTTCTCTTTTCAGCAAATGCATAATTATGGCTTGACATCTTATCTAAAATGAACTATGGTATGTATGAATACATTATTTAATACAAGTAAAGCCTGAAACATAATAGTCTGTCACTAACTTTTCACTTGTATTTTTTTCCCCACTTCAACACCACCTAATCACATGATATGAAATCTAGATTTTGTATTACTAATCCATAGGGTTTGCTCTCTCAAAATACATCTAATTCAAAAGACCTCTTCTAGAAGCCTAACAAAACTGGTTCTTTTTAAACACAATTAAGACACTATATAAGGGTTTTTTTGTATGCATATCTCAATACAATGTTATGATTTCTAATAAAAGCATTTTGTGGTTGTGTTAGGATCTCTAAAAATTACCCTCACATTCAATGATTCACTAGAAAGACTCACAGGATTCATCATGTATCATCTTCACGGCTATAATTTCTTACAGAAAAAGGATGCAAAATTAGCAAAGGGAAAAAGTAGGTGAAGCAAAGTCTGAAGGAAACCAGGCACAAGTTTCCAAGAGTTCTCCTCCAGTAGTCACACAGGATGTGTTTAATTCCCCCAGCAATTAGTTGTGAGAACATGCATGACAAGTCTATCTTGAGAAGCTCCTCGGAGACTACTCAGCTCCTGAGTTTTTTATTTGGAGCTGGTCACTAAGACAGGATTTCCTCTAGCATGTGCCTTAATTCCAGACTCCCAGAAGGAAAACTGATGTTTCACATAACCTTTATTGTTTGTACAGCCTAGGCACAGTGAGCCACTCTTATAATTTACAGAAAGTTTTATGTTTATGCAAGGCACTATTTACCATTTAACTTTCCATATGCCATCCAAGGGTCAGCCCTGTAATCAGCTCTTTCTATATAAATCTTTTGTAGATAGTTGTGTAACCACCCATACAATCAAGAAAAGTTGCATTGCACACACAGAAAATGTTCTGTACCCCTTAATAGTCTACCTCTATAAATTCACAGGTCTGATTTTTACCCCTATAATTTACCTTTTCTAAACTGTCTTAAAATTGAATCATATAATATATAGCCTTTTGAGTCTGGCTTCTTTCATTGTATTACTCTTAATATTCATCCATACTGTTTCATGTACCAGTAATTGGTCCTCTTTATTGCTGAGTAACACTGCACTTTTACTGATATACCACAGATATTTTCATCTGCTACAAATGTTCAGAATAGGTTTTTTTTTCTTTTCTGTGAACTATGTTTCCATTTCACTTGTGTAAATAGCTAAGAGTAAGATTTTGGTGTTACAATGGTAACTTTATAAGAACCTGCCAAATAGTTCTCCAAAGTGGCAATAACATTTGTATTCCATTTTGCATTCCCAAAGGCAATGTGAGAAGTTTCCTAATAGTTTGAAATAGAGGCATTCAGTGGTTGCCTCATAATTTCATGCAGGCCCCAAAGAAGAAATCTAATTGGTTGGATGAGTGATCACGTAACAACGAGTATTTACCCAGGTGCTCCTTTTCCACATGGCAAAATTCACTCACCTTTCAAAATCCAGTTTAAATGTAAATTTCTCCTATAAACATAGACAGAATTGATTATTTCTTAGTGTTGCCACATCATTTCATTTATAATACTAGAGTTTGATGGAGTATTTATTATATGATGTTATGGTTATGTTTATGAATCTGTTTTCCTGTTTCTGAATTTCTTGATAATATTATGACTTACTCAGCTCTTTCTAACAACCAACAATTCTTGCTAAAATAAAGTAAATACGAGGAGAACATCCACTCTGGACTAAATAGAGTCACAGCAATTTACCCTACAAAATAAAACAACCAAAAAATATCAAAGAAATTCATGAAACAACAGTTTTCAAGACATTAGACATCAGACAACAAAAGACAAAGCAAACAAGATGAGACCTACTGTTCCCCAGCTCACTGTCTTGAGTTTCTAGCCTAGAGCACAAGGAGGCGTAACAAGAAAAGTTCAGCTGACTCCCTTAGCTAAAAAGGCAGACCTAAGTGTCTGGAATAAGATGACTGGAGTTTAAAGGACAAAGTACTGAAAAGAAAAGAGCTAAACAAAGAACACAAGAGATGTGAAGGAGGTTGCCCTCAGTGTTCGGCAGAACACCAATTATCACAAGCATGTGGGGAACTACCAAAGGCCAAGGAAAGAACTAAAATGGGAGAGTTCAATACCGCTCTCTCAATAATTGATAGGAAAAGTAGACAGAAAATCAGTAAGATTATATAAGACTTGAACAACACTATCAACCAATTGACCAATTGACATTCGTAGAACATTATACTCAGGGACAGCAGAATACATATTCTTTTCAAGTGTATTTGGAACATTCAAGACAGACTAAAATCTGGGCCAAAAAATAAATTTCAACAAATTAAAGAGGATTTACATCATAAAAAGTATGTTTTCTTAATGACTTATATTAGAAATCATTAACCAAAAGATCTCTGTAATGTTGGAAATATGTGCAAACTTAACACCTTTCAAAATATTCCTGGGTCAAAGACAAAAATCAAAAGAAATTAGAAAAGATTTTGAACAGAAAGAAAATGAAAAGACAACCAATCAAAACACGTGAGATACTACTAAAGCTGTACCTTAAGCTAAATCTCGGACTACGTACCTATATTATTGGCGAAGTCTAAAAAATCAATGATCTTAAGTAAAAACAGTAAATTAAAGACAATCAGAGGAAAGGAAATAATAAAAATCACAATAAAAAATCAGAAAGAGGTAACAGGAAAAAAAAAAAGAAAAATCCATGAAGAAGAAAAAGAGAAGAATTACCAGTATCAGGAATGAGATCGGCAACATCATTACATATCTTGCAAACATCAAAAGAATAAAAAGAAATATAAATAACTGGATGCCACTAAACTGGATAATTCTGAGGATAAACGAAAGAGTTTTAATGTATTAAAGAAAAGGAATTTGTAGTTTGAAATTCACCCAATAAAACACCATGCCCATTTGGCTTTAGTGCCAAATCCTATAAAATATTTAAGGAAGAAATATCCACTTTACTTAAGTATTCAGATTTTGATGAGAAGGTAACACCTCCACTCATTTTATGAATCTAGCGTTAACCTAATATCCAAACTTGCCAAGGTATTACAAGAAAACTCCAGATCAATCTCTTTCATGAAAGTGGGTGCAAAAATTCTAAATAAAATGTTACCAAATCAAATTCAACAATACAGAGAAAGAATATATCATGATCAAGAAGAGTTCATTTTCAGAATGCAAGGTTGGTTTAACATCCAAAAATCCAGTGTTTTTATATTAAGTAACAACCCAAGTAAGAAACTAATGAGGAAAATCAATTACCTCAATAGACACAGAAAAGTCAATAATTTGGCAAAATTTAACAATCATTCCTGATAGAAGACATCCATGAAAAGCCTACAGGAACATCACATTTAATGATATAAGACTGAATGTCTGTCTCTCCTGCCCCTAAGATCAGGATCAAGATAAGCATTTAATGTTCTCAGCATTTCTCTCCAATATTACGCTAGATAATCAGGTCATAAAACCCCAAATCCTCAAAACTTATCCAGGCGAAGTAAACTTTTTTTTTTTTTTTTTGCAGACAACCTAATTGTCTATGTATAAAATCAGGCAGAAGCTATTAAAAGCCTACTAGAAATAATACCTGAATTAAGCAAGTTTGCAGAATCCAAGATCAACATACAAAAACTATTCTATACACTGGCAATGAATATCAGAAATTGAAAGTAAAAGTAACAAAAAATATGAAATACACAGGAATAAATCTTGAAAGCTATGTAAGATGTGTGCATTGCCAGCTACAAAACACTGCTGAGAAAAATTAAAGACCTACAAAAATGTAGAGGTACTCCATTTTCATCGGTTGGTAAACTCAATATTTCTGATGTAAGTTCCCCTCAGGTTCATCAACAAATCCAATCAAAATCTCAACAGATTTTTATATAGAAACTGAAACACTGATTCTAAAATACACTAGGAAATGCCAAAGACCAAGAATATCCAAAACAACTCTGAAAAAGAATAAATTTGGAAGACTATTACAGCCTGACTTCAAGACTTGTTATACAGCTACAGTGATTAAGACCATGTGCTCCTGGCAGAAAGATAGCTAGAGATCAAGAGAACTGAAGAAAAAGTGCAGATATAAACCCACATATATATATAGATAACAGATTTTAGATAAAGATGCAAAGTTTACTCAGTGGTAAAGGACTGTCTTTTTAATACATGGTTCTGGAACAATTAGATATTCATATGTAAAATATGACCTTCAATCCATGCCTTGTACTATATGCAAAAATTACCATGAAATGTATCTTGGACATAAATGTAAAATGTAAAGCTATTTAAAATTTCTAGGAGAAAAACAGGAAAAAATCTTTGTGATCTTAGTGTAGAAAAAATTATTTAGATATGATATCAAAAGCATGGTCCATACAAAAATTAAAAAGCATCATAAACCAACTTCACTAAAATTAATAACTTCTCTTCAAAAGACACCTTTAAGTAAATGAAAAAACAAGCCACAAAATGGAAGAAAATTATTTGCAAAGCAGATACTGGATAGATTTGTACCCTGAATATATACAGAACACTTGTAATTCAATAATAAGAAGACAATCTCATTTTTAAATGGGCCAAAGAAATGAATGAACATTTCACCTAAAGAAGAAATATCAACAAATGAAATGCCAAAACTCACATGAAAATACGCCATAGATCATTAGTTAGGTAAATGCAAATTAAAACCACAATGAAATACCACTACATTTCTATTAGACTCTTAAAATTAAGAATTAATAACCAGTGTTGGAGAAGTTGTGGAGGAACTGGAACTCTTAATACACTACTGGTAGAAATGTAAAATGGCAAAATCACCTTGGAAAACAGTTTGACAGGTTCTTAAAAAGATATGTCTAAATAATGCTACCATACGATCCAGTCATTCTACTCTCGGGTATTCACCTCAGAGAAAAGAAGCATAACCCACACAAAGACTTCAACATGAATGTTCATAGCAGCTTTATTTATAAGTCCCATAAACTGGAACAACCAAACATCCAACAATTCATATGGGTAAACTATTGTGAGATATCCATATACTGGAATACTACTCAGGAATAAAAAGGAATGAGCTGTCAATACATGAAACAGCATGGAAGAATGTCAAAATAATTATGCTGAGTGAAAGAAGCCAGAAAAAAAGTACAAACAGGATAAATCCACATTTATCAATTCTAGAAAATATAATGTGATCTACAGTGATAGCAGATCAGTGGTTGCCTGGGGACAGGAAGGCTGGGAGGGGTCACACAGGACAAGGAGAAACCCCTTAATGGTAGTGATGGTTTCAATGATATATGCCAAAAAAAAAATATATATATATATATATGTATATATGTATATATGTGTGTGTGTGTATATACACACACACCCCAAAACATATAAAATTATACACTTTAAATAGGTGGTATTTACCATATGACAATCAGCCTTTCATAAAAATAAACAAGGCCTTAGTCATTTTTATTCTAATTTTTTATATTAATAACTACCATTTTTTTGGTGCAAAGCAATTTGTATTTTACATTTTACTTAATCCTGGGAAATGTCATCCCTATTTTACTGATTAAAAAAAAAAAAACAAGGAAAATGAAGGCCAGATTAGGCCAGAAAATAACTAAGAACCAAACACTCTGCCAATATTACTTATCTAGTAAGTTAAGAGATTCACACCCAGATCTAAATTAATCATTAGCTACACAATATTAGTATTTTATCATAAGGAAAGGAAGAATTAAGAGACTAGGCACTACACTAGGCTAAATGCCCCTAAAGATGTCCACATATTAATCCCTGAAACTATGAATATATTGCCTTACATGGCAAGAGAGACTTTGTAGATGTGATTAAAATAAATATGTAGAGGTAGAGAGAGTATCCTGGATTATCTGGGAAGGCTAACATAATCACAAGGTTCTAGTAAGAGGGAGGCAAGAGGGTTACAGTGAGAGAAGGCAAGGTGATGATGGAAGCATAGGGAAAAGAGGAGACAGACACAAGAAGCACAGACAGAGAAATTTGAAGAGGCTGTGGTACTGGTTTTGAAAATAGGAGGAAGGGGCCATGAACTAATGAATGCAGGCATCCTCTAGAATCTTAAAAAGTGTCATGGAAACTCTCCTCCAGACGCTTCTAAACTTCCAAGGAACTGTTTTATTTAAGCCACTTCATTCGTGGTATGGGAAACTCAATACAGCCTTTACAGTCAATGTGGTTCTATGCAACTAAAATTAAGTGCTTACTTAATTAGACTTATACTAAAAACCCCTGATAATAATAAAAACAATGACTCTGGGTATGGGAGAACATATGAAAGGCAGCTCAATGAGCATTTATTCAGGTGGGCCCTGGATAACTATTAGCCTTAGCAAAGTCCAAAACCCAATATGTGCCAACAGCTTCAGGGTTTCCTTGGCAGACTTTGAAAGAAAACTCACATGATCCCAAAATAAACTAATACCTAGAATGACTTTAAAACAATACAATTTATTTGCTGGACATGGAGGGACAGAGTGATACCAAGAGATTTCAAGTGAGTTTCAGGTGTGGAATGATTTGGTTACCAAATCACATTTAACACAGGCTGGGACCAGACAAGCTATAGGCAGTGTGCATAAAACAATTCATTGTCATTTTTTGGTTCATTTTTAATCAGGTAAATGGTTAGGTCCCAAGAAAAAGAGACAATGTTAAAACAAACTCTGAAACCTACACTTCCTTCTTTTATTCATTCATTATGCACCTAAAATATTCCAGGCAATATTCCCAGCACACCATAATATACAAAAATAAATCTAATACCTTTCCTAATGGAACTTACAGGTTGAGAGGAGGGATCAATTTCTAAAGTAATTACCATACATTGTTAGAAGTGCCAAAACAGGGGAAGAAGAGGTTAGAGAAGACATGTCAGGACACCTAAGCTAGGGAGGGAAACAGAATAAACACCAGAAAGAGCATTCTGCATTTATTAATTTCTTTATACTTAACAACTGGAATTCTACCATAAAGGAGAGCTTTCTTTCCTCTCCCATTTTTTAATTTACTCCATTACTTCCCTATGGATTCAAATATTTTATTCTATGGATTTTAATCTGTTACTGTCAATACTATATGGTTGCTCATATTGTCAGAGATTTGGCTATTTGAAGTTTCTTCAAGTTGGGCTTAACATCCTTTCAATATGCTCTTAGCCATTTTTGAGCACTTCCTTACCTTCTGGCACTATAAGATTTTTCAAGATCACCTTATGCATCCCTTTCTCAGCTCTGAAATCAACCATTTCTCCAAAAGGACCTCATTTTTTTTTCTTAATATAAGAAATTTAGAAACTAATACTTGGTAACTAGGTTTGCTCATTGTTACTGGTTGACACTGCTGTGTTCACTCAGCAGAGTAAGGAAATATAGGACTGTATGTTAAGTTGGGCATAACCACACATGTATATTCATTTGTTTCTATTCATAAATCTGTGTGTGTGCTCATGTGTGTATGTGTGTAACACCTTCACACTGACACCTCTGTTTCAGTCCATCACCACAGAATTCATTCTAGACTTGCCTCTTCCCATATGTGTAACTCCTTTATACATAAGGAGTTTCGGTATTGCTTAAAAAAAAAAAAAAAAAACAGACAAAACTCCTAACTAAAGTAAAATATTTGTGTAGAATTCCTTTTGTCTTAAGCCTTACTAAATATAGTCACAGTCACATCTCCCAAAGTTACTTAAGATTCATTCTGTTTTTTTCCCCACACCCATTGGTGTGGTTATGTTACTCCTTTATAATACTGTTAGCATTTGGATTTCTCCCACATCATGGTTGATTTAATTATATACATGTTTTTGGTATATGAAAGATTAGTAGGGTTCTAAGAGTCAAAAGCATACAAAATGGTATAGTCTAAGAAATGGCAATTTCTCTTCATCCCTTCTACTCTGTTCCTATTCTCCTACTCTTTCCAACCTAATCCCACTGACCTGCTGAAGACAATCAGTCTTAAAAGTTTAGTACAAAAAAATTTCTAACAATTACTGAGCACCTACTATGTGCTCCTCATTCTGTGTACCTCTGCATCGTATTAACTCCTTTCATTCTCACAAGTGCCTAAGCTTTAAGAGTCTATATACTCTAAAACATCTTTTTCATTCAGGGATTTTTTTCTTCTTAAGGTGTTCTTGGCTATTTTAGATATAACTAAGAGACATTCATTATAGAATTAGAGAGCAAAACATATTACAAAATATGAAATTTCATTTTAATAATAATGACAATAGCAATTTATACTTCCTCAGGTTGTTAATTCATTAAAAAAAGTCACTTAAATAATATTAAATAAAATACATATTATTTATCACTTAACAAATTCATTCTCAAAATAGCCCAAGGAGTTATGTAAAACAAGTAGTATTCTTACTTAATATCAAAAAAATCAAAGAACTTACAAAAATAAACAGAAGGAACTTCAAAGAGCTCCTTCTATTACCTGGCCGTTCTAAGTTACTTCATGGAAGGCTTGAGTTTTCAAGAAAAAGAAGAAAAGGAAAGACAAAACTCTGCTTAGAACCATCACATTAGGGAGGAGGCTGAACCAACGTGGGTGAAGCAGGGTCCCAAATAAATGCCTGCTCAGAGCCAACTGCCAATGAGAGCTACTGTAAACTGTTGATTAGGATTGGGATCTGAAATAAGTATTTAGGAAAATTAGTCATATGTAAAGTGCACTAGATAATGGAAAAGTTGGAGATGAGAATAGCATGTAAAATTTCTGGAAAACCTGAAGACATGAAACTGCATTATAATGTATTTTTAACATCATGTTCTAGGAATGCTCACTTTGTTAGTCAAAAGCAGTTGGAGAAAAATTCTACCTCTGACTATTTATTTAGATACAATGACTTTTACCATTGGCAACATCACGACAACATGGAGAACTTCTTGAAAACACCAATGTCCAAACCTACTCCAAACCAATTAAATCGGAATCCCTGGGAAAGGGACTAAACATCAGTATTTTTTTGAATGTTCCACTGTGATTCTAATAGGTAGGAAGGACAACTGCTGGTCTACAGATCCAACAGATTTGTGGCAAACACTGACAAGATGCCCATAGGCAATGAAGTTTCTATCTCTTCTCGTTCACAGGAATATATCTTCTGCCTACTACAATGCATTCTGATTTTCCAGAGATAGTTACTAAGGTACTATAAGCCTCAGGAATGCAAATATAAATGTAAAACTAAGAAAACATACATTTGTCATTTCCTAATGTGTTTTATAAATAATTTTAAAAGAAAAATAATTTTTTAAAAATTTCATCTTTATTGATGTATAATTGAAAAATACAATTGTAAGATATTTAAAGTGTACATCATGGTGATATGATATGTGTATATACTGTGAAACTATTCCCTCCATCTAATTAATTCTAGCTAACTAACACATCCATCACCCCTTACTTATTTAATTTTGGCAAGAACATTTAAGCTCTACTCTTTTAGCAAATTTCTATTATAGAATACAGTATTACCAACTATACTAACCATACGTTACATCAGACTCTCAGACCTGATTTAACTTGCAGCTGAATGTGTTGTTCCCTTTCATCAGTCTCTCCCTATTTCTGTCAGCCCCTTTTATCTAAGTTAAACAGAATTTTAAGTAAATCATAATTCATCTAAAATTACATTTAATTTTTTTACTTTTGAGAGCAATAAATACTCCTTATGAAAAAAAATTCTTTCTGGAAACTTCCAAATTACCATCTAGATCAGAACCATAAAGATAAGCAATAGCAGTCTAAATACAAGATGCTTATAGGATACCAAAACATAACCAGTAAATAAGAGGAAAATACCAGAACATTGACACAATGAAGCAACAATCCATGAAATTCTAAGCTCCATGAGGACAGTATTTATGTCTGCCTTTTCACTGTTTCATCCTAAGCAATTAGTATAATGCCTGGCACATAATAGGTGTATAATAAACATTAGTTCCATAGTTCATCTATTTTGAAAACGTAATTAGAAATGCATCAGTAAAAGGAAGAATAGAAGGAAAGAGTTAAGGAGCAGGAAAAGAAACAACACGTGGAATGACTGTCAATGAGTAACAATGATTTCCTGACGTCATTTAGTCAATCATACTCAAAATGGTGAGGTGGGAACTAAGAGAGCAAGATTTGAAGGACTGGCTTTGTCAGAGATCAATTGTATAATCTTCAACCAATTATTCAATCTTGCCACAACTGTTTCCTCATCCATAAAATAAAGGAAGGCAAAGATTAGATGTATCCTACCATACCTTCCAGTGCTAAATATCTGTGTATAAGACTTCAATAGACACTTTCAAGGGAAGCACATAATACATCAACCTAAATACTGTTTTTTTAAGACATAGGAAGCATTTGATAAGAATTTATTGCACTGTAAAGTAAAAGAATTTCTAATTCTGATTATGCAACCTAACTTTCTGATTATATGTTTGGAGAAAAAAGTAAATCATGGTTAATCTAGAAACGTTATTTTTAATATCAAGCTCTAATTATCAATCACCCACAGCTAGAGTGATACAAGGAAAACCCAAAACAAGAAGAAATCTCTCAGTATTTTCTCAGATGTATTTTTTCCCAGCAAAAGTTACAAACCTCTGGAAAAATTGGAAGAATAAAGTGAAAAGCTACATAGCCTCTACCTAAATTTCCCAACTGGTTTATATGTTGCTTCCTTTATCATGCTACTTCTCATTTTATCTCTCCCTCTCTGTATACATATTTTATTTTTTGGCAAGCCATGTAAAAGTTAGTTACAGATAGCATGACACTTCAACCCTTAACTGCATGTATCACCTAAGAACAAAGATATCTTACATAATAAAATTGTTTTCAGAATTATTCAGAAATTAAGTATTAATGCAACATTATATATAATACAGAATCCATATTCAAATTATTCCAATAATATTTATAGCTGTAATTGTGTGGTTTTGAGCCAGGTCCAATCAAATGACTTTCATATATAAGTAATATTTGAATATTGATGTGTCATTCACTAAAATTCACTACATTTTTAAATACAATAATCCAATATAAGATGGTGAGAGTTATAGGGGACAGGGTAGAATACTAGGAAGAGTCCTAGATTATGATTTAGGAAGTTAGGTTCCACTTTGATTTTATTCTAACAAGCTGCCATGGGAGCCTCAGGGATTACCTTAGTAGGTTAGGGAGACGCCTTGAGCAGCAGTAAGAAACCCGTGACAGCTCTTGATGTAAATTAGGATGGTGCTCTTTTCATCTACTTCATATATCAGGGTTCTAATTAAGGAAAGTATTTATGGAAAAGGGTTTTTGTGGTGGTTTGCTTTTTATATAAAAATTAAGTTGAGAAACAAGCTAAATAAGTAAAAATACAAAAAAGAGTAAGAAAAAGATCAGTAGAAAGAATAAGTCAAGAAAAGAAAAATCAAAATTTTCAAAAGAATAGTAGTGATATTCATACTGTATTTCTGGAAACAAAAAGTCAAACACGGATACAACTGTCCATTGTTGACCACAGCTGAAGTAGCAAACTATAAGGTATAAAGCCATGAAGATCTCCGAGCCTTCATTTACTCCAAGGCAAACTACAAATAGATCCAATATCAATACCAGTATCAACTTCCTCACAACTCACAGGGTGGTTATGAAGAACCAATGAAATGTTTGTAATGGACTCAGCCAGTCCAATATCAATTACTAATATTAAGAAGTTACTTGATAGTCCTAAGTACGGACTCTAAGTAAGACTACCTGGGTTCAAATGTGCACCCTTCTACTTAGAGGGTATTAATGCTAAGTGAAATAAGTCAGAGAAAGACAAATACCATGATTTCACTTTTAAGCAGAATCTAAACAAAACAGAAATAGACTCAAATACACATAAAAGACTGTTACCAAAAGGGAGATAGATGGGGATTGGGTAAAATAGGTGAAATTTCAAATTATAAATAAATTAGTCACAGGGATGAAAGTATTGTAAAGGGAATACAGCCAACCATATTCTAATACCTTGATATGGTGACAGATGATAACTACACTTTTCATGGTGAGCATTTAGTAATACATATAATTATCAAATCACCATGTTGTATAATCAAAACAAATATTGTATATCAACAATATTTCAATAAATCGTTTTAATTTGTAAAAGCCTTTTATAACCCCAAAATAATTCCTTATTTATGAATCTGTACATTGAGAAATTATAATCATCGCTTTTTCAGCTGTTTTGTAATTGTATGTTCACTTTTCTATTTCCCCTATTAGAAACTACTATGAAGTCAAAAGACTTACCTGTTTTATTCATATTGACTTCTCAAGTGCCTTAATGTGAATCATTAAGTGCTACACAGTTGGTGTTAATAGGAAAAGAAGAATTGCACCAACAGACAGGAAAAACAAAACTTAAAACAGCCAAATATCAGCTATCGGTGGTCCTAAAAGTGGAAGGCAGTCCTGACAACAAATTGTGAGGTTGGCTCAATTACAGTTGTGGTTCGCAAGTGATACTTATACTAAGGTTCTTATTAAAAACACAGACTGTGTGGTTCTACTCCATATCTATGTAAAACCGTTAGATTTTCTCAAATTCCTCAACTGATTTTATCTGCTTTCAATCCTTTGGAATACTTCTCAAAATTAGTGATTATACTAAAAATTATAGCATGGACAGTTAAAGTTCAAGACTTAAAATTATGTGTTGAGCTTCAAAATTTTCTAATCTAAATATTCAAAAGTAAATTTTTATAGAAAACTGTTCTTTACAATTAGAACCCAAAATTTCCAAGTCTATAATTATTATCTGAAGTACAGCTCTTCAGATATATCCTATTTAACTATATTC